>NC_056745.1:943262915-943400415 GCF_019279795.1 Protopterus annectens
CAATGAGAACAAGGCCACCACCCATTGCCAGTCACAACAGCAGCTTCACGGCCCTGAAGGTGCATTGGCTGGAGGCTGAGCAGTAGGAGCATGTGGGCCCTTTGAGTGTGTACTGAGGGCCTCAAGATGCTATAGCACATCCCCCAAGTCTCTGTGGAGCTTCCTATGCACTAGACCCTGGATCTGACCTCGGGTGATAGGATCATGTTTGTGTGTGCTCCCGGGGGGGGCACCATCCCCTGAGGTGGTTTCACCTAAAGGTAGTGCAGGACCAGTGGATGCGTAGGTCCCAGGTTGGGTCCCACATGTGATGTGGACTGGTAACATGGCCAGAAGAGGAGGTGGTTCTTCTGGCAACTGTTCCCTAAACATGCTATTGTGTCTCTGTTATAGAGCATATGTGGGTAGTAATAGTCCACACATTCCTGGATCATGTCCAATAGCATGCATAGATATCCCCAATAACACAAAACAACAAATGTACAGCAATCACATAGTAAACAGACCACATGCATATATGGAACCATAGTGCCCCTTACAATGGCATGCATGTGACATTGTCTGTAACAGGCCAGCAATGATAGTATCTCCACAGGGAACATGGCTACAAACACATAGCACAAAGTGTGGTACAATACGATATATGTCCCAGTGGTAGGTATTCTGTAGCCATACCTATTGAGTTGTGTGATCAGATTGTTGTTGCAGATATGGTGGGGGGGAGACAGAGATATGTATTAAGAACTATGATAACCTTGCTGTATGAGTTGCTCAGACCTGTTTCCATCTTTATGTCTTTAAGGCAAGATGTAACATGAGAGACTTCCTGTTTATACAGCGAATGAGAATGAGGTCATCATCACACATTTGGTGCAGCACTACCAGGTGTTGTTCAACAGAACAGCCCATGAGCAGCAGGAGTGGACCGGATTGTGGAACAATCTTGTCCACAGGGGAAATGATGTCGGCCTGCATAACCGCAGTTATGAGCAGGTCTGGCATTATTGCACTGAACTACTTCACAATGCCCATTGGCATGCTGCTGCAGTCAGGGGGGATCACCTCACAACAGGGGGGATCATGCTATCCATCCCTCCCTGATACATGTTGACGAGCTCCTTGCCAGCCTTGGGTCACCTGCTCGCCAGTGCACACAACACCTGGCAGACAGCATAGTGGAGGTGGGTGGTACCCATACACTGGCAGAGGAGCATGCAGGTAAGGCCACAGGGCACATTGGTAGACAACTGTTGCGTATCCATCTGCATCTATACAGTTAAATTATGCAAATGTGAGATAACGTATATATAGTCTGTTGCTGTGTAGTAGTAATAAACAGATGTGAGTAAGCTGTAGTATTGTGGGCTTGTATTGTTGATGTACTGTAATGCTGCACCCACCCTGTACCATTGCCACAGCTGTGGCTACTGACATCACATCTCTCACACACTTATATAGGTCACTCTGGTATACCTCCAAGGCAGCAGCCTGTAGCTGGTGAGTATGGTTTCTGTTCAGGTTTGCCAATACACCTGTCATGTTATGGCTATGGTATATTCCATGCACACATTTAACAGACCTACCCATAATGCATGCTGTACATGTTCACGTATTGTTGCTGTTAACTGCACTGCATCACAGTGGTCACCATGATGGTGTATCTGAAGGGTATGTCAGACTCCTGCAATATAACTAACATCCTGTCATTGCAAAATGTGTGCTCAGAGATGAACATAATGGTGGGACAAATGGCCTACAGTATGGACATGTGTGAAATACATACCTCTCAACCTCTCAGAGTAAGAAATTTGGACAAAGCCCTAAAAAGGTGGTACAAATAGGGGCAATTTTGAAATATTGTTCTTACAGACTTAGAAAGTTGATAGAATAACAGGTTTTGCATTACCATGGATTTTCTGAAAGACATGAAGTCTAAAACTCAAATGTCTATCTTTATTTTCTAACTTCAGTCTTTAATGATTTGCCAGTAATTTGCCAGAAAGCCACAATTTTATTAAAAATGGACCAAAAATATAAGGCAAAAATCTGGACATGCTGCGAAAATCCATACAGTTGAGAGCTATGGTTAAACATTACCCTTATACAGTGTTACAACAGTGTATATACCAGTATTATAATGGCAACTGTTACAGATCTACACTACGGCATATCATACTACTGCGGTCCACAACCCTTACAACTTGCAATGTGGTCCTAACATGAGCAATGAGTGTGTAATATGGAATCGTATGTTAGGGCAGCAAATATGGGGAATATATACCTTCACATACACTGGAAGCATATGTTTGCACACACTCCAGATAAAATATAGTGGAAGCAGCTGTTGAGGTACTGACTGCATGCATTTGTCATGGAAATGCACCTTTCAGCAAGTACACGTCCCCATTGTCACACCAAGAATTAGTCTGCTGTCCAAGATGTTTGGCCATCTAATGTGCACACCTACCTGCAACAGAAGCAGCTGTGGCTTACAGACATCTTGCATGCCATGGCGTGGGCCCCATACCCAAAAGGTAGCACCTATGAGCTGGACATGTAGCCATACCTCACCATTGCATATAGCATGGCAAACAGTGCAGTTAGTCATGTATGTCGCAAGGATGTATGGGACAGGAATGATGTAGGAAATAAACAGATAGTCATCCAAGACATATGATGTCACACGTAGCAAACCGGTCATGCAGGCTGCCTAGTAAAATGCCATAACACTGAGGGGGTTGCAGGAATGTCTAGCAAGTACTGGCTGTGCAGTACCAGTGTCAGCAATTGCCTGGACTCTGCAAACGTGTGGCCCATGGGTTAAGGTAATCAGATGTGGCAGTTGTACCACAGGAAACATCAGCCAGGCCTCTCTACAGGTAGTGTATGCATAGCAGAAGAGGTCCCAAAATGGCATGCATTGCAGTGTGTACTGGTGTACCAAGACCACGTTGTATACCTACAGACAGTATCATGTATGATACATGTGCTGCACAACCAACACCTCAACCCACCTCAGGCCCACCATCCTCATCTGTACCATGCCAGTGCATGTTTGCCATTCATTAGCTGAGACTAGGCTGTTACACATGGTGTTCAGTGTTTGGGACACTGCAAACTGACACACATGTGTAGTCCATAGTTGTCAAGCATCTGCAAAAAGGCTGAAGGTGGGGAAGGGGTGTCATCATGACACAACAGTGCACTGCAGCAGGGAACTAAAGGATGCTACAAATGGCTATATCTGCACACAGTCAGGGTCAGGAACTGTGGCAGACATAACCCTGACTCCACAGCAATAGTGATGGCAGTGTGTAAACTCCAAGGGATTTGCACATGAGTTGACCTTGCAATCATGCAGAGTTGGGGGACATGTGTAGGGCAGGCTGATCATATACTGGCAAATGCAGATGGCCCATGCTAGTATACCCCTGCCAAGAATAGTGGCCTCTGCAGTACACATAACAGTAGATGCAACAAACCATTATGATAAGGGCATGCACACATATTCACCCAAGAAGTGTATGCATCTCAGTCAGCATCAGCACAACTAACACATTTGTTTGATACTGCATTTGATTGAACAGGACATATGTCACATATCCGGCTCATGTAATGTTAACGTATGCAGTAATGTGGTCCCATGGCATATCAAGGAAGAGGGCATCTTATCAATAAGGGTGTGTACAGTACCCTTAGCCATGGTAAGGGTTGATGGTTGTCAGTGTAATTGTAACATATTGCTCATAATTGCACTGCTGATGACATCTATAAACCAGACAGCAGGCACTCACAAATGACATCTGTCCACATATCATCCCAGGTATGTTGGACAAACACATAGGGGTTGTGAGCAGCAGAGAAGACATAACTGACACATTAATACACATTCAGCAATGGTGTGTACCGCTCTGAGGTATGGTGCATAGTACATGGCAGGGTGCAGAACAGGTGCACAGCAATACTGCGTACATGGGTGCAGTGTTTTCCAAGGGAAGGGGCATCACCTACTAACACAGCCCATGCACCACACACATGTATAGTGCTGCTAGGATGGATTGACTATAGCTGCACTGCATGCTGTTGAGTACCATATGTTATGCATGTTGACAGATGGGTAATGTCAGGTCTGTGTGTAATATCTTCGTGCAACCTCACCTGTAAGTGTGTGTGTGTGTGTGCGGGTGGGGGGTATTTTGTCTGCAAGTGCAATCTGGTGGTTGGTGGCAGTGAACTGGACAGTGTGGTATCTATGGCTGCTGTGTCTGGATACAGCAGCTATAGCAGCTATAGCCAGATGTCCGACAGGGTACCACATAGGCAGATGTAACAGGGTGCTCATGGGAGGGGCACTAGTCATCGTGCCCCTGGCAGAAGTGCCACATCTGGTACCACCAGATGCATGTTTCAGGCTGTCCTGGAGGCGCACGCATGTATGGAATGCGTACACCAGACAGGGACTGAGGCTGGAGAGGGCTGCTTTTTCAGCTGTAAGTAACAACATACGTGATCTTGCAGGTGCCCTCTGTTATTATACAGAGCTCATGGATAGACAGTTGGAGGAGATGGTGGGCCTCCTCGACTGTGGATTATCCATGTTAGAGCATGTGGTGGGACTGGGTGTGATGGCCACATGGATGTAGGCCATATAACATCTGTGGTGGTCAGTGGATGGCACAAGGACATAAGCTGCTCCCATAATTGGCGGTATGATCCCACACCAGCACACCGGGGGGTGCTGTCAACACCACACCACAGAAGGCCACATCTACTTGGCCCTGGCCATCCCAGGAGGGACCTGGTTCCAGCAGATATATGTCATCATCAGAGGAGAGTAGCATATTGAGGCTTGTACCTGGATGTGCCCATGGAACCCCTGGCAGGCACAGTTCTCATGTCCGTGGCTGGAGGTGGTGAACTGTACACCCTGCCAGGTATGGTCTGCTGCTGTCCAACAAACACCTGTATAGGGCAGCCACATGGCAGAACTGTGTGCATGCATACCCACACACAATACAAACACACCTAGGGCAACCCCATACCCACACACACACCACATCACCAATAAGCCATAGTCAGTGTAACTTACACCCCTCACTCACACACACATGGTGTCAAAAAGTATGGCTCCACCCTAGGTCTCTGGCAAACCAACAATACACCCTTGCATATGATGATACCTGTGCCACATCCCTGTCATCCATAAGCATTAGGTGCAGGACAGGCTAATATGGTTCTGATGCACATGGTGACTGTACTACAGTGCACCAATATACTGCTGCATAACATGTTGTCAGCAGAAATCTTTAATGCTTACATGTCAGGTAGTGTAGCTGTCCAGCCATGATGCATTATAGCTGTAACACTGAGTGATTATGGTCTCCATAGTATTATCCATTTGTGTTGTAGGTACCCATGTGTCAGCAGGAGGATGGTCTGCTGTCATATCTCACAAGGAGTATGGCACTGTGGTATAACAGTTACTGCCTGTGCCACATGGACAGATGACCCCTTGGGACATATATATTCAGCAACCTGACGTAGATCCTCATGCCCACACATGCCCTAATAATTCTTACGCTGGCAACCTTCGGGACTAGAACTGCAACGAACCCAAGGACACTAAATTAGAGCCCTCACCTAGGTATATAGTGCTGCTGCTGATGTGTGTGGCTTTAATTGCACAATATCTTTTATCACTGGGATTTAGGATGAGGTGTGTTCCAGGTTACGTATGTTACATGCAGAACATCCCCAGCCATGCAAAACAGTATGGTAATGAGGGGTGTAATGATTTAATATATGGACAATACATAGTGTGACATACTATCAAATACACATTAACAAACACATAGTCAGGCACACATCCAACAGACCCAGGTCTATCAGCGCTAACTACCTTGTCAGTGTGTCCAATGTGATACAGAAGCTGAAACCACACCCCAAGCAACGCCCATGCATTACTGGGCTGGATAAATTTATCCAGTTACCTGTATGTGGTGATGGTGAGAGTACCATCATGTACAGTGGTACATGGGACATGTACCAGGGGTACTATGGTGTAATGACAGTATACCCAGCACCCACACCCCACTGTGGATATTGTACACAATTTAACCCATGATGACACTCTGACATACCCACCATCACACAATGACCAGGACTACAATACAACCTCTTGTCCATCCCAAGCATGCTACTACAGGGATATGCATCTAATGCACATGCCACAGGCATAGTAGGGTGATGCATTGTCATGCCTCTCATATGGGCAGCAACATCACTATCCCTAATACTGTGTGGCAATGCGTATTATAATAGGAGTATGTGGCCTCAGAATGCTGTACCCTACATGTATAATATCACATGCACAATATACAATAACACACCTGTTGCCAGACCTCAGTGGGTATTCCATGTCTATCAACCCATTTGTGCAACAGTGTTGTGCTGGTGCTGCAAGGCCCAGGTAGACTTAAGGGAGAGGAGCATAACAATGTATGTGTAATGTCCGGTACAGCAGCAAACACATCTAACTATGGCAATGGGTGCTATTTAGCGGTGAAGGGTAGAAAGAGGCCTCAGGGTATTCAACTACAGGTGTGTACTAACACACACGAACACTGATATCTCTCAGTAATGCAAATGTACACATTTAATCAGTACTAGTGCACGGTGCACTCGACCTGATGTTCGCAAATAGGTGTACCTGCCTATTGCTCATGGAGAGATGGGAAGTGTAGGGGATGTGTGTGTACAGTGGTATCATGCCACCTGCCATCTGCCAGCAGGCCATCTACAGACACAACTGTGGTGACCCCCAGGGATAGAGTGACATGCATCAGCCAATCCCCTCTGATTGCCTCCTGCACCCATGCAAAGTAAACTGGTGAGGTGCACCCGGAGGTGCTCCAGTCAAACATCATAGCGTAGCATGTATTACATAACATGGTTAGTGTATGTCTTGGAGACCTGTACCCAAGCATGTTCTGTTGACTGTGGTAGTGTAGTGGAGGTATCCATGGCATGTGGTGCATAAAGGGTGTTGCGCCCTGCTTCTGTGCCAGGTTATAACACAGCTGGGCAGAACATGTCAGTGTCAGTCAAGCATGGGTATAATGCCTGTGTTCCAAGACGGATTTTACAATGGACATCTGCACAGCTGTACAAGGACTGACAGACATCCAGCTCACCGCAACTAAGTTATGCAGTAGGATGAATCGCATTGACAGATAGACATTCGAAGCACCGCGATAGGGTATGCCATTACTACATGATGGCAGCCCTCACTGACATGTGCTATACAGACGGTATGATATACAAAGTTATTTTCACATGTCGTAAGAATTCATTTATCCAGTAGGAAATAAACTATAATGTGACACTGGCTCACACACCAGGAACATGACAGTGAAAGTACTCCAGAGTCCCATCTATACCATGCAGGGAATTGTTTTGTTGCCAGTACTACGGTGTAGCAATCTACTTCTTACTTGAAAGCACTGTCAAACAGTAGTGTAAATAATCATCCTCGATACACTGCATGGCAGTGTGACTGCACATAACCTGGGATACTACCCTTGTATATAACACATTCACATGTATAAGAGTGTTGTACAGGTCATACATACTCAAGTCTCCCAGACAGGAGACTCACACCCCTTGCTACTGTAATGACAGCACATAGATGCATGTTATGTACATGGCATTACATACACTTATCACAGATGTCATTATCCTGCTATGTTATCAGACTGGGATGTGAGCACTGGTTACCAGGGCTGAGCCATGCTTAGCAAGTGTCAGCATTGCTGCAATATAACAGCTGAACACATTTGCGCACTGGTAAGTGAAGCCTACATAGTGTAAGTGCCCATATGTTTAAATGTACCTTAGCACCACTTAAAACTGCTCAAAATGCTTTAACAACTCTGCATCCAGCAGCCCTTGTTCTGCCCAGCAACAAGCAAAAGCCGAAGCCCGTACTTACAGGTTCTGAACCCAGGATCTCAGTACACTTTCTGGTCACAACAGTTAACCACTACACCATGACAGCTGTGAAGACAGTTGTTTTTCCAATACATCTGTCAGTAGACATATTGAATAGTATTGAACAATTGCTGTGACTTATACTATTGTATAGTACTTGTTAGTAATATTACTGTTGCATCACATATGTTGTTATATCTAAATTTACATATCATTGTCGATACATACGATTGTGATACATCTGGGAAGGTATACACAACATTTAATAAGCTATGTTTACACATGACAAGGATATGGATATATGCATATACATATGTAGAATATATGTCTACATGTACATGTTGACATAAGAGTATCATTCATATGTATGTATTTATACACACATCTGTATAGTAACATCGTATATATATATAGGTTTCTGCAATAATATATATAACACTTGGTGATATATATATATATATATATATATATACACACAACACATATATATATATATATCATCATCAATACCATCAATATACACACACCTACACACATATATATATATATATATATATATATATATGTCTATATATATATACACACACACACACACACACACACACACACACGTATATATATATATATATATATATATATATATATATATATATATATATATTTATGTTGATATATATGTAGATATCTATAACTATAGATGTGCATGCATGATATGGATCTATATATCTGAATATGTGTAGACATATATAGATGTGTAAGGTGTATATATTATTATGAAGACAAAGACATATAATATAGATATATATATATATATATATATATATATATATATATATATACACTAATATATATATGTGTGTGTGTGTGTGTAATATGTATATATATATATACATACATATGTACATATATATATATATATATATATATATATATGGTATATATATATATGTATGTGCATATATATATAAAAGATATAGGATATTATATATATATATATATATATATATACACACACACACACACACACACACATATATATATATATATATATATATATATATATATATTATAGAAATATATATATACATATACATATGTGTTTACCATATGTCCAGAACATGGATTGGAGTCATACCTCAGCACTAATAGTCTCAACCTCTTAGTGTAAGGGGAATGTCATGTATGTATAGCAGGTATATATGTAGACTGTTGCTACTGTAAGCAGGGTTTGTCTAACTAACAGACATGTTGTGTGTGTGGAGGTCACATCTGCTATTGACATATGGCAAGTCATGTCAGTTACTGACAGACATCCTAAGGACATCATAGTATAGTAACACTGATAGCACAGTAATGATCCTGTGGACTACAACAGAGATATGGCCAATATATGTGGACAGTCCGGCACACCCTGGTCAGGTCAGAGGTATACACATGAATCCCCTTAGTGCAAGACATGTGGACCAAGCCTCGACTTAGGTGTGGATGTTAACAGCCATGTAGCCATGGGTATATCACGTAAGCTGGACTACATATGCCCATACAGTTTATGCATTCACACTCCTGTCTGGTCCTGGACACATAATAACTGGTGGTGCAGAGGTCACATGGCCACATACTAACCAGTAGTTAGTGACATACATCTGTACAGCATCCCACAGCTTTGTCAGAAATACACAACAGTTATGATGGTCTGACAGCAGTACATCTTACAAATATCTGGACATAATATCACACTGGGTAATTACACTAAGTGGTTAGGCAGGTAACAAAGCATTGTGCAAACTACAGGCAGACTGCCACAGCACTGGCCCGTCCCAGCTTCGTATGGGGGAATACACACGCAGGCCTGCAACAGCAAGCAGGCTTCCTATGGGCATGTCAGCAGTTAACAGAAAGTAACAGACTCCTGTGTGAAAGTGCATACCCACAACCAATGTGAACACAGCCACATATGGTACACAACTTAATATTGCACTATATGGCCTGCCTGATCAACACCATCCTCATACATGCCACTCACACACTAACCGTACATATACTGTGTCACAACACAGTGTGGTCCAATGCCTGTCTGTGGTATGGGACACGTGCAGGTGTTTGGTCTCTGGCTAAACATGTGAGCCGATAGAGTGATGCCATGCCACTGCAGCAGCATGAAAAACATCCAGATAGAACAGGGACCAAGAACAATGACATCTACCACAGTCTGTACACAGGCCAAAGGTACATATTCACAATATACATACTGTTTGACAATCACTATAAGTAATACAGACCCCCACTACTAAAATAATACACAACCACAGAATGCTAAGGTTATGTCCTCAGAAATAACCCCTACTATACATAACATGTCTAGAAGCAGTCTGATATCTGACTGGCTTGGTTTATCCAGGTATGATGTCAATAAATAATGGTTATTACAAGAGCATATGCACACTCTTACTGCATGACATATGTAAAAGGTTGACAGACTTGTGGCTGGAGCCATAAAACAGCTTTCGGTCGGGGTATTGGCATGTTGCTGTGATACTCTCATACATTTACTGTTGCTTAACAGGGTTTGTTGTGACATATGCCTTCTATGAGGGATATGAAGTCAGTAATCTCTCATGGTTGGCAGAAGTGTGTTTTGCTCATGCAAATTGGCTATGTGAGGAATCTTACCACAGCCGTTCCACATGCAATCAGCTAGTGGAGACTACAATTCATGCAGAGGCCATCAGCCTGATCACGCGTATCCCCTCCCACTTACAAAACACAAGCTGCTGCCTAAGCTAAAGCGGGTGTAATTTACTCCACATCCACCAAAGCGAGGGAGTGAGAGAGACAGACAGAGTAATAAAAGTAAGACAGGGAGGGGTGGGAGAGTATAACCTAAACATAAGCCAGGTTTGTGCACTTACCAGTACAGGGTTTCAAACCCTTGCCTGATTATGCATTACCATTACATACTCTATTTTGTTATTGCATAAGCCACAGAAAGCTTACATGCTGGATGGCTGTCCAAAAGGTATATTGGAGTGGTGAGTGACATCTGCAACAGTGATTCAAAGGAGGGCTAGCTGTAGGTAGTAGTACGTGGTCAGATCCTCACATTGAACAGGGTGTCATCGTTGTCACCTTCACACCTCTCCTCAGACTCACACACATTATCTGACATTTGGCAGGGTCAAGGAATTAAACTTCCTAACTAGCTAGTTTGCCCACTATACAAGTAATACACAGGTATCACATACCCCACCCCAGGTTATCAAGATGATATGTGGACAAAGGGTATGCCAAGTTGTCTGACATCCAGAAGGCGTATACCACTATTGGGCGAGTGGGAGGTGTAGTGGGTGTGAATGGAGTCCAAATCATTATACTCCACACACAGAGACACAGGTTGCCAGTACTTACATGCATGGGTGCATTGCTTTACAGGTGTGTAATGTGTGACTGTGCCAGAAGGCTGTACAAGGCTAGGTGGCAGGTATACCTTGGCATCAGGCCACATGACAATGGTCTGCAGTGTGGCCCAGGGGTGTAGTGTCTGGATTGGCCCACACAGGTGGGTATTGTAATCACCATCCAGTCATCTGGGTTACTTTTGTGGTTGACCAGTGCTGTGCAATGCTTGCCATGTATGTGCTCTATAGTCGCGCTGGGTGTCGGATGTACCATATATTCTGCGGGCGGTGGTGTTGCATATGAATGTGGTGTGTGATCATCAATCTTGATTCTCTTGGTCTGTATCTGGGGCTCTAATGATTATAGGACATGCCACAGGTGTTCTCCTTCCTCAAGGTGTTTGAAAGTGAATGACATCAGCAGTCACTTAAAGTAGGGGAGCGTGGAGTTGTGACTGTCAAGCTAGCGCCAGCAGTTGGTCCGGTTCTGGGACAAACAAACACGGCCCGCCATATAAGAAATTTGCAAAACCCGCTCCACAATGAGTTCAGTTGTTACACACTCAAATATACTGCCACACAGGATATGAATGACAAACACACACACACACACACACACACACACACACACACACACACACACACACTCGCTCACACACACACACACGTACACACACACACACACACACACACACACACCACGCTGCTTGCCTTTTGCGCACACACACACACAAGACTCATAGTTGCCATGTCTGGTTCAAACTCTACCTAACTAGCATCTGCAGTTCTGAACTGCATATGAGATTGCTGGGCTATTTTCCCCAAAATTGTATGTTCAGTGATGACATTAGCAGACTTGCCAGGTAGGGCAATGGAGTTTGTGGCAGCTGTGAATGTCCTCAAAAAGCACTGATCCCTACAGACAAACACACACACAAACATTTACACTTTTGTCGAGAATAGAACTCTACCTAACTAGTGTATCACACAACAACGCTGCCCAGTTAACCTTTCATAAAATTGCTAAACCTCCTTCCCCCAAAGGTGTGTTTCTAAAGTGAATGACATCAACAATACCAAGGTTTGTAATAGGTGGTGCGGTTCATAGGTTCATAGGTTGATATTAGGATATTGGCCTAGGGCCTACATGCCTGAACACTGTGTTGCCTGGCCCTGTCGCAGTGCAGCTGGCCCTTGATCCCAGGGTCAGTTTCTATCTCCCATTGATATCCCTTTTGATTAAAAGTATCGCGACATGTATGGGCAGTCTTGGGAAGTCTAGGTGGGTCTGGGTCAGTGCACATCCCCCTCCAGGATGCTGCTCAGTGTTATGTCAGATTTGGATCTGTTGGGCATAACAGTTTGGTCTTTATAATATGAGTGTGTTTATGTGGGTTTGACATGGTATGTAGTTACTTTGTGAACAGAATATGTGACAGTATGGTATAGAACATGGTTCTGACTGTGGTCATTTCTTTTGGTATGTCTGCCCAGCCTCTCTAGGTGTTGCAGATGTCTTGCTGATACATGGTATTATAGTATGATTACGAGAGATGACTACAGTGGGACAATAATGCCTCACAGACCCTTAGTGATGTGCCACATATGGTTTCTGGCTGTTGTGATGTAATTATCAAAGTGAGACCACCCTGCATCACCTGTGTTCTAAGTCTGTCTTTGGTGTTGCCACCTATGTAGTACTTCACGTGCATGTCCTTCCCAAGCTTGAGATAACCTGCATTTGCATGGTCAAGTATGACAGGCACCATGTCTTTTCTGTAGACCTACCTTAGACTATCCACATCATGGGGGATTCCATGTGACTCCCAGTGCGTCATCTGCAACATTTGTTTGCCAGAGATCCTTACTGTTGGACTGTACATCAAACCGGTAGATGCGCCAAAACAAAAGGGTACCCAGGACTGAAGCCTGGAAGTCGCAACTGTCACTTGTCTGGGGCTGGGGTGGTGTTACCATTACAGTGTGGGATGCCTGGGCCATGGTTAGCAGCCCATCGGGTGTTGCTAAGTTGTGTTAACTTGATACATTTATCTATGATTCCAGACTGGTGGACTGGTGCTAAAGGCCTGGCAGTCCGTGGGCTGTGAGCACCACCTGCCATATCCACATCCGGAATCGTTCTGGGTTCCATTCAGGTACAGGTGACATGATCGGCCCTTCTAAATCCAACCTGGTTGGGGTCAGTGTTTGCAGGTTGCTGTCTCTCTTTGTTACTGTGATAATACATTCCGCTGGCCATGCAGATCAGGCCACGTCATACTGCTGATGTGGTTGCAGATCAAAGGTGGATCCCCATTGTGACAAATATCTGCGTGGGCATGAAGCCTGGTGTGTTCAAACATAGTATGTGGGTGAGGTGCCAGTTCGGTTTGTGGTGCTGATGCCGGGATGTTGTCTGGTCCCCGCAGTGCTTTGTCATAGCTCTGGAGGTGTGGTTTTAGCTATGTGGCCATTATTAATGGAGATCGTGATCACAGCAGATGGGACCTTTGAGAGTGGGAGGATGCAGTTGGCACAGAATCCGTCTGGCAGATATTGGCTATATCACAGATTGTGCCATCCTGTTGTGGCATAAAACGGTGCCATTAGATTCCTCACACTGCTTCTGACAGCCTGGAACATCTTTGTTTTGACTATCATTTTATTTGGTGGATGTTATGAGAGATCTCTGTTTTTAATGTGGTTGGTGAGAATATTTTATCTGTTCTCATTTCTGCAATTTCCTCCTGTTGTAACTTATGTTTATAGTGAGGCTTTCATTAGCTATATATTTAGAGTGTTCTTGCAGTGGTGCGCTCATGTATGATTCAGCAATCATTCAGTTTCTAAATCTGCATGGGTGTCATGGCGTTGGTCGCATATTAATAGCATAATGTTGTGGAGATGTGTGTTATGGGTTTCCTTACTGGGTGTGCAGGAGGGATGTTGATGTTGGGTGATTGGCTATGATGGGAGCCATAGGTGTGGAGCATTGATTTCCCATGTTGGTGACAGGTCTAGGATGTTTGAGCCCTGGGGTTACTTGGTCAGGCTTTAAGATTATGACACGAGCCGACGGGCACGGTAGACAAATGGAACGATTGGCGAAATTGATGTAAGTCACCCAGTATTGGGTGGTTTGCTTGTATCATAATATTTCACGGTATGACACAAGCTGTAGTTGGAATCATGGGGCATGGTGGGGGATCTGTAGCAAGCTATAAATTTGGAATGCAGTTTAACCTACTATTAGTTGCACAGGGTATTTCAGACACATTCTGTATGGCAAATAGCCTGGTGGTGTGAATATCCAAGAATGGACATATCACTTTACTGTTTTGGTCCTGGGTTTGCTGGCCAAAAGGTGTGGTGAGCCATGCCAGTATTGCAGGGTGCTCTCTGGGCGCAGATCAGGTCTCTGTTGCTGCACAGTTATTGATGTTCTTCATTTTGCAGTGCATGACTGTGAATAGCCATAAGCTTTCGATCCTTACACACACACACACACAGGTTTTACGTTGCCATATAGAATAAAACTCTACCTAACTAGCGATTCACACAGGTATAGCATGTGCCATGGAACTGTCAGCTGCACCTCAACTGGCCCTGCCAAAGTAGGGCGTTAAAATTAATAGTGAGTGTAGATGACTAAAAAGCATCCAATCCTACACAGACACACCGCACACATACACACACACACACACACACACACACACACACACACACACACACACTTGCACTGTCAAGTTAGAACTCCTACCTAACTAGTCCATCACACTACAGCATTATGCAGTTATAGGACCCACCACGGAATTGCAATTTTCCTTTCCCAAAGGTGTATTTGGTGAAGACATCAGTGGGCTTGCCTGCTGGGGCAATGGGGTACAGTGTGTGCAACATTGCCAGCCCCATTCATGAGGCAGACGCACTCAGGCACAAAAAGCTTGCCCATATTCCACAGTGCAACCACAACTGTTAGGTATTTCTGGTTGTATTACCGGTCATGTTACACAGTTAGCATAAGCACACAGGCACTATGTTGTGAGACTGGCTCGTGCACAGTGATTGTTTGCATCATCATGGTTTAACTGACGTTGGATTAACGTGCTATATGGGACAGGCCTCATGATGGGAAGCTCTTGTGCTATCACAATCATTCCAACTGTATGTGTAATTTTGGCTGTAAATGTGTTGCCTTGGATATATAACGTACAATGTGTCTGCAAAGCATGACTGGTGTGTATGAGAGTGTATGCTAACCAATGACTGTCAGATTATGTATGGTCCACTGTTGTTGCCAGACATGGGCTAATTTCTGTTGTGTGAGAGCATGCTCAGTATGACCTTTCAATTTTGTTGTCTGACATGGCTGTTTCTCTAAAGTGGCGGGAGCATGCCCAATGTATTCTGTATTGGATATTGCGAATCCATTCCAGGTGATTGCTCAGTGCAGGCTTTGTGTTCATTGCCGCCCTGTTTTCACAGGATGTCAGCAGATCGGTTGACAATATGGGTTCAAAATGGGCAAGGATGGGGTGGTTACTCCAGGTAATTGTGTTGTGCTTCAGCTACATGGTCTTAGTATTAGCAGGGTAATCCTTTTACCTTTACACTGTGATGTTTTTATGTCATCCATTGCCAGGTATACATATTTGCTTGTAGTGACATCCTGGGGAACACAGAGTAGATACAGCCTGTCAGTATTGTGGTCAACTACATATTCTTGCACAGTCATGCCATTCTGGAGGAGGCTGCAGACACGCCTTGGTGTACTAATGGTTCAACACCTTGGTACAGTGGTGGCTGAGGATCCCATGCTTGTACATCCATCAGCACGTGACAGTATGGCCATATCCTCCTGTGGCCATACCTCACAGCTATTCAGATTCACACAGTTTACCCAGGGCAGGGTCATAATTCTGGACATTACCCCTTCACATTGTGGTTTTATGAGTTGTACTATGTTTTGCCAGCCAGGGATTGTGCTGACTTGAGTTCGGTTCCTCCTTTGCCCATGCTGCGGCACGTCTATTATTCTGTACTCTTCCAAACATTATGTAAACATTATCGATATGTCCCTATAGTTATCACCTCATCTCAACAGTAATTTTGGCAATTCACAGTTCGTGCTGATGGACGCGGTATTTAGGATTTGACCATGGCCTTGCATTTCAGGTTCTGTGAACATATTATTGTTGGGAGTCATATTTCTTCATTGTTAGTGGTATGGGTGAGACACAGGCCTTTGGCAGAGGACTGTAAACTGTTGGTAGTGATGCAGGCCAGCTGTGAGCCATTGCATTCCTGTCACTCCTGCTGGCCCAGACACATACACTATAATCCCTAGGGTGACAGGGTAGGTGTGTAAGATGTTCAGCTGCCATGCCCATGTTAACGTTGATGGTGTGGATGCTGTGGTGCTGCTGGCAGGGCCTGCATGGACACCTGTGCTGCATGCTGCATTCTGCTAGCTATTGCCATACAAGGTGGGTAATGTGTACTCATTTCCCAACAACGAGACTAAGACCAGAGAGGTACCTATGGCTGATGGTGGGGGTGAAGAGGCTGGGTGCACATGTGCTATGGAAACTACACATAAACATGGTATATGGGGCATTTTCACTTATGCTGGCTTGTGCAGGGACATCAGCTGTTCTCAATATTCATACCTGTGTTTGTGGTGCAAAGTGTTTAGTCCAGATGACATTGGTATTCTAAGCCCAAATAATGTGCTGCTAACCTGTATGTGCAATTCAGGGTATTGTCCATTTGACAGTTACATATTATACCCTGACTGTTTGATGTACTTCCCTGCACTGCTTGTATGTCTGGGCCATTCATGCCATGTCAATCTTTCAGGCGGGTGGCACGTATTACTGAAGCATTTACTATGACACTGCTGGAATCATGGCTGCCAAGGCATTGTTTTTGGCACTGCAGTTGTGAGAACTGCCTGTCATTGGCATTTTGGCTAATGGCCACCAGGACAAAACCTCACTATGCATACATACTGACCATATCCACACAATATACAACACTTTTTCAACCTAACACACAGCCCTGCTGTGTGCCTGACCCTATCCTGCTACCTTGGCCCAGCTCAGGTAGTAACCGCCACTGTTATTATACCTACACACATACATGTTACTACATTCTACATAGGCTTTGGGAGGCTACAGCTGTTACTAACTTCACTTCAGGCTGAGGCTGCCTGTTTCTACATGGGATGGGGCACTGACAGCAGCACATTGCTATGACTATGCCATTTAATTTCTTCGTCTCTGTGTGATATCTTGAATAGAGGCATATCATTTATTTCTAGGGTGGATTGGCTGTTTCATTTCTGTGGCCACCTTCAGAATGAACATCACTACCCTGACCTATTGTAGTCTGTCTGTGTGGGTCTGGGTGTTCCATAGCCGTAATCAGAGCTTTAGCACAGTCTTTGTTTTGTGTTTGTCAATGCCTGTCCTGCTGGCTGAGACTGTTGTTGGGTATATTGATCCTCCCTAGCATGTGTGTGTTTCCTATGGACACATGGCCTTTATTTCCTGCAGTGGTTGTCACCTTATACAGTACTGGCTACTATGGGTGACACCAGTATTTGTTACAGATCTCATGCTGCACTATGGGTGTCACTATCTGCTGGCATCCCATTCAACCACCTGATTCCTGCATGCTCACATCCATACCATAGATGAAGTAACAACACATACTACTCCATTCAGCTATTGATAGCAGAGTGACTTACCTTGTGGCTGTGCCAGTGATATTGAGCATGGGGGCTTGAGGAAGCTGGCCATGGCCGGGATGCACATAGGTACACTTCCTGTACATGGTTAAGCACAGGTAGTGTCATGTTTGGCATCCCTTTTTACTGTGTCTGGAAGTCAGAGATGTCATTCCTGGGTTCCATGTCAGTGGCCCAGCCCCTTGTGTGTTTCCTCCCATTGCCATGGCCAGCACGCCTGTGTCCTCCTTCTGCCTACTAGGGGCAGACTCATATTGTTCCTCCTCTGAGGTCACTCCCATGCCTGTACCAGACCTTGGCAATGGTGGGGTGGCTGTGTGACCCCCTGCCTGTGCTGTTCATGTGTTGCAGCTGTTTTCGCAGGATCATATTGTGTGGCATGGCACATATGATGACAATTTGGGTACATGTGGCTGGTGAGTGCTGCAAAGCTCCACCGGATGTGTCCAGGTACCAGAAATGTGACTTGCGTATCCCAAATACAGCGCTGGGATTTTGGTCTGTGCATGCTCATTATGGAGATCTTGTTCAGGTGTGTGTGCATCTCTGATAGGTGTCATCAGCCACGGCTCCAGTGTGTAACCAGCTTCCCCCCACTAGGTAGCATAAGAGATGTCCCACTGGCAAATCTCGGGAATTTTAGCTGCATCAAATGCCAGATGGTCGTGATGACTTCAGGGCAGCCCAGCATACACATTCATTATAATGCCTGGGCAGCTGCGACCTGGCAGTTGATGGAAGAAAAACTGGATTTGATGTAGACCCTACCCTGCTCACTGGGTGTTTTTTTATACATATGTGCATGCGGTCTATGGCACCCACTACCTCAGGGTATTCTGCTATTTGGTGGAAGAGAGATGCATATTGCTGTGCGCCTCACGGCTGTTGTGGAAATGCTCACGTGCTCACGGCGTGACGCTGACATGGCATCCGGGAACTGGTAAGGTGCAACGGATGCTGGTACCTGTAAAATCCATAATCTCCAGTTGGCTGGAAGGTGCCTGTGGCTGTACATTCTTGAGCCTACGCCTGCTTAGCGCCACTGGATGGCTCCCCTCTGCTGGTTCTGTGTGTGCTGAGGTGTGGCTGGCACGCTCAACAATTAGCTGCAGGAGGTCACTGTCCACCTATAGTCTCCTATCTCCAGCTGTGTAGCTCTGGTCAGTTACACTGGGTCTGTACCTCTTCTCCTTCTCCTCACTGTGGGTTGGTCATCAGCATTCATCCTCACCACCTCAGCCTCTTACTATGTTGATTTATGATAGCTGCTGCAGCCCCTATCATTTATTTGCTTTTGTTTTGTTAAAATTTTACTTGTGTACACACGGTGGTGTAGATTTTGTGTAATCCAGAAAGGTGTTTGCATAGTTTATAGTGGTGTGCTGGGCTAGGCTGGTCTACCTGTGTAATTGGCTGATTCTGATACATTTCTGCAGCTATGCTAGTTTCTCCTTGATTGCAACTTCCTACTGCTGTTTCCTTCTCATTGCCTTCCTGTTTCAGCAGGGGTGCACCGCACAAACACAGTACTCAGATGTGCACAGAGCTTCTATTTCACAGTTTTTTTTTTCCTTTAAAATGCAGTGCGCACACACGTTTAGGCAATGTAAGAGTGCTAGGCAGCTTCCCCAGACACCGCGCCTTTGCTAAGCTAAGACAGGCAAACCCACCCAGGGCTATAATAGAAACACCACAGTATGCCTGACATCCTCTATGATCTAAACTAGCTCTTAAACTTACCATGGTCTTCCTGCACTGGCACAGTTGGGTGCAGCCTAGCCATGAGGATGGATCTAGGATTCAGTATCATTCCTGTTGCATAAGTTGACTGCTAATGCATAGTTATAGATCCCACTGAGCCTTCCGTCTTTGCAACCAGCCACTGGCCATGTTGTCTTCTGCTTTTGGTAGCAAAAGTGTGATTTTGGATAGAATGCTTATTTCAAGTATTTTTTTATTTTCGACCCAATCCCGTTTGCATGCATGCCTATGCTTAAACAGCAGTGTCTAAAAAATATTTATTTTATTTTGTAACTGTTTTGCATGCCATTGGCATCGTTCAACAATATACACCCTTTGTTGAAATGTCATGGCCCGTTTGTGGTTGCAAAAATTTACTCAGTTACTAACTAAACAAAACTTCTGCAGACCTACTAGCCCTGCATGACCCAGCATGCTGCCAGCTTCCTGGTTCATAAATTATCCCTCATTTATAGTTTCTGTAAATGGGAGCGATTACGCCATAGCTTTCTGAATCCTGGGGAGGTGTAAAAATGGCTTTGCATATATAAAAGTTATTATTGGAATGATATCAAATAATTATGATATCACTCACACTTTTGATTAACCTGAATCACACAACTGTCATTCTTTTAATGCAACATATGCTATGTCTGCTTTATATTACATCTAATACAAATAGAGCCTACTGAATCATTAAATGTTATTTCTTTAAATACAATAGCTTTAGTGGTTAAAATACTTTAGTTCATTCTTTTTTTGGTTGTTGTTTTTAGTAGTTTGAAGAAGAGGCTTGAAGGATTGATGTACATTGTAGAGAGTCTTGGATTCACTTGCAAGTATCTTTATGTGAATTGGCTTTGATGTACTGTTAATTTTCAAGCCTTATCGCGAAAGTAACGAAACAACTTGGTCATGAGCATTTTGTGATGCTGGGAGTTCTGAAAATTCTAATAACACCAGGTTATGTCTTCCTGTCTAAAAAGTAAATAATTATAATATTTTTGAATCATACACTAAGATATCAAAAATAAATTAGATAATAATAAAAATATGATAATTGCATTTCTAAATAATGTCAGTTTATAAATAGTCCACTCAACAATTCAAAAATACTAAAAATGCAAAGAGTGAGACCAACAAATGTTCGGGTCTAAAAATATTTAATAAAATAAGATATAAAAATAATGAAAGTGAGTGAGCACTTTCACAACATAAACAATTGCTTCATCAGACCAATTTAATATTATATTTTTTATTGAAACTTGTTCGTCAGACAGTCACCAATCATAAAATGTAAAAACACTATAACCAATCATATTTACGTTTACTATCCATCTGATAGCCATTCGATTTCACTGGATGTTATAATAAAGGTAATAAAAAACCTTAAAATGAAACATTATTACCAATGATAGGTGGCTTAATATAACATTGTAACCACTCTACACATTTAATATTATTCGGTAACTTGGAACATAATTGATACAGCTGCTCGATTCACTTGGTGCAGTGTGTAGCCAGTCGTGCGGTTCCTTAGAATGAATTTTCTATCAACCATAAATACAAGGGGGGAAACAAAAATACCAATCATATTACAAAGGTATCAGCCAAAATACAGTCATTCAGGCTTTTCACAAACGGGTTTGATTCTCACAAAGAGATAATGACTTGGAATTACCCTCAGGGCAGTTAACTGATACCTGAGTTATGATCCACTATGAACAACTTTACGCTGGATGATTTTCAGATAGCCAGCATAGGGCATCTGGTTTAGGCCTGTGATTCATTTCATGAGGTATGTCTGCAGCCTCTCTAGTTGTTGCAGATGTCTTGTGAGGTACATACATAACAGGTCATTGTAGTCTGTACTGGGTCTACTCAGAGATGCTACAGTGGGACAATGGCCTACTTTTCCTGGATATAAAGCCCTTAGTGGGAGGTGTGCCACATATGTGGGTTTCCTGACTGTTGTGGTGATGTGGTTATCAAAGGTGAGACCACTATCCACCTGTGTTCCTAAGTCTGTTATCACACTTTAGGTGTTTAGTGTACTGCCACCTATGTGGTACTTCACAGGTACATGTCCCTTCCCAAACGAGATAACTATATATTTCTTTTCATTGATCTTGAGGCCATGGCTCAGGCACCAAGCATGTCTTTCTGTAAGACCCTACTGTAGACTATCCACATCATGTGGGGATTCAATATTGACTCCCAGTGTGCAGTCATCTGCAACATTTGTTTGCCAGAGTCCCTTACTGTTGGACTGTACATCAGAGAAGTAGATGCCAAACAAGGGTGATGCCAGGACTGAAGCCTAAGGTACTCCAACTGTCACTTGTCTGGGGCTGGGGTTGGTGTTACCTACATTTACAGTGTGGGTTCTGTCAGTACAGCAGTTGGCAGCCCATCGGGTGACATAGGGATTAATGGCCAGCTTGATACATTTATCTATGATTCCAGACTGGTGGATGGTGCTAAAGGCCTTGGCGAGGTCCGTATAGGCTGTGAGAACCACCTTACCCTCGTCCACAGCTCTGGAGATGGATTCACAGTTGTCATTCAGGCTGAGGTGACATGATCAGCCCTTCACAAATCCAACCTGGTTGGGGTCCAGTGTTTGCAGGTTGCCAATATCTTTGTTTTAATTTTCATGATAATACATTCCATGGCCATGCAGATCAGGCACGTCATACTGCTGAGGCTGTAGTTCCCAGGATCCAAGGTGGATCCCCCATTGTGAACTGAGATATCTGTAGCTGTGCCCCACACAGTGGGCATGAAGCCTGAGGTGTGGCTATGATTAGACATAGTATGTAGGTGAGGTGCCAGTTCAGTTTGTAGGTCATGTAGTACACAGCCCGGGATGTTGTCTGGTCCCATGACTGCTTTTGTCATAGCTCTGGAGAGTGTGGTTTTTAGCTATGTGGCCATTATTAATGGAATCTGGCAATCTTTCTGTGTTGAGATGGGACCTTTGGGGAGTGGGAGGGGGATGCAGTTGGCACAGAATCGATCTGACAGGATATTGGCTATATCCCTGGGAACAGTATATTTAATACCATCCTGTTGTAGCTCAGAGCAAATTTGTGCATTGCCATTTAGATTCCTCACATAGCTATGAAACAGCTTGCAGTTGTCTTTGACATTTTTGGCTATATTATGTTTGCAACTAGCTTTGGTGGATGTTATGAGAGATCTCTGTTTTTTAATGTAGTTGGTAAGGGAATATTTTGCATCCTGGAAATTCCCTCATTTCTGCAACAATTTCCTCCTTTTGTTGTAACTTATGTTTATGGTGGGGGGGGCACCACATTGGCTTCCTTTTCTTGGTAGGGAGTGTCTTGGTTCTATATTGGATGGCACAATTCATGCACGAGTGGATGTGCTCATACAGTGCCTTCATGTATGATTCAGCAGTCGTCCTTTCAGTTCCAATCTGCATGGGTGTCATGACGTTAGTCACGTCTAACATGTGTAGCATAATGTTGGCTTTGGAGATGTGTGTTATGGAGGTTTCCTTACTGGGGTGTGCGGGAGGGATGTTGATGTTAAGGGTGATTAGCTCATGGGCAGACCTGACCACTGATGGGGTGACCATAGGTGTGGAGCATTGATTTCCCATGTTGGTAATGACCAGGTCTAGGATATTTGAGCCCCTGGTGGGACTATGGGTTACTTGATCCAGGGCTTTGGGAATTATGACTTCCAAGAGCCATTGGGCACACTTGTTGGTAGACAAGTAGTTTTCTTAGTTATTGGCAGGGTAGTGTAAGTCACCCAGTATTAGGGTGGTTGCTTGTATCATAATATTTCACAGTATGTTTCAAAAGCTGTAGTTGGAATCATGGGGCATGGTGGGGGATCTGTAGCAAGCTATAAAATTTGGAATGCAGTTTAACCTACTGTTAGTTGCACCGGGGGTATTTCAGACACATTCTGTATGGCAAGTAGCCTGGTGGTGTGAATATCCATGGAGAATATGGACACTCCTCCACCTTTACTGTTTTGGTCCTGGTTTGCTGGCCAAAAGGTGTGGTGAGAGCTGTACTTGGTATTGCAGGGGTGCTCTCTGGAGCCTTGAATCAGGTCTCTGTTACTGCACAGTTATTGATGTTCTTCATTTTTAGGTGTGCGTAGTGACTGTGAATGGCCATAAAAACACCGATCCTTACACACACACACACAGAGTTTCACAGTTGCCATGTCTGGGAATAAAACTCCTACCTAACTAGCGATTCACACTACAGCATTACACAGGTATAGCATGTGCCATGGAGCTTAATAAACTACTTTTTTCCTCAAAGGTGTATTGCAAAGTAAATGACATCAGCAGCCCTGCCAAAGTAGGGCATTTGAAATTGTAGTGAGTGTCAATGGCCTAAAAACCACTGATCCCTACACAGACACACACGCACACATACACACACACACACACACACACACACACACACACACACACACACACACACACACACACACACACACACTGTTGCCATGTCTGGGATTAGAACTCCTACCTAACTAGTCCATCACACTACAGCATTATGCAGTTATAGGACCCACCACGGAGATTACTGGGCTACTACTTTCCCAAAGGTGTATTTCAAGGTGAAGACATCAGTAGGCTTGCCATACTAGGGCAATGGGGAGTGCAGTGTGTGTGCATGGGCCATAAGCCATTCATTTAGAGGCAGACACACAACACTCAGGCACAAAAAGCTTATATTCCACAGGTACGTGTATACAACTGTTAGATGACTACTGATTTGTACAGTCATGTTACACAGTTAGCATAAGCACCACAGGCACTATAGTGTTGTGAGATACCAGAAGCAAATGTCTACAGTGATTGACATTTGCACATCGTGGTTTTAGCCAATTGGATGTGTGATATATGGGACAGGCCTCATGATGGGAAGCTCTTTGTCACTGTCTGTCATTCTATGTATGTGTAATTTTGGCCTATTACAATGTGTTGCCCTTGGATATATGTGTGTATTCCTATCCAATGTGTCTGCAAAGCATGACTGGTGTGTACTGAGGAGTGTATGCACTAACATCTGTGACTGTCAGATATGTATGGTCCACTGTTGTTGCCAGACATGGGCTTAATTTCTGTTGTGTGAGAGCATGCTCAGTATGACCTTTCAGTATTTTGTTGTCTGACATGGCCTTCATTTCTCTAAGTGTGGGAGCATGCCCAGTATGACCTTCTGTATTGAATGTATGAATCCATTCCAGGTAGATTGTACTCCAGTGCAGGCTTTTGTGTTCTACACCTACAGCTAGCAACCTGTTTCTGCAGGATATCTGTAGATCGGTTGACAATATGGGTTCAAAATGGGCAAAGGATAGTGGGTTACTCTAGGTAATTGTGTCTGTGCTGCTTCAGCTACATGGTCTTGGTATTAGCAGAGGTAATCAGACATATGTATTATTTTACACTGTGATGTTTTATGTCATCAAGTACTGTCAGGTATACATATTTGCTTGTAGTGACGTCCTAGGGAACACAGAGTGAATGCAGCTGTGTCCAGTATTGTGGTCAGCAGCCTACATATTCTTGCACAGTCATGCCATTCTGGAGGAGAAGCTGCAGACACTTGCTGCTTGGTCTGTGTAAATGGTTCAGCACTTTGGTACAGTGGTGGCTGAGGATCCCATGCTTGTACATCCATCAACGTGACAGTATGGCCATATCCTCCTGTGGCCATACCTCACAGCTGTTCAGATTCACACAGTTTACCCAGAGGCAGGGGTCATAATTCTGGACATTACCCCTTCACATTGTGGTTTACGAGCAGGTTGTAGCCACCCATTCTTGTGTTTGCAGCCAGGGATTGTATGTGCACATGGCTGAGTTCCGGACTTCACACACTCCATGCTGCCCATGCTCGTACCCCCGTTTATTATTCTATCCTCTTCCAAACATTATGTAAACATTATCTGATATGCTCCCTATAGTTATCACCTCATCTCAACAGTAATTTTGTGTTGGTCCACAGTTCGTGCAGTAGGACATGGTGGACATGTTTCGGGGATTTGTCCACATGGCCTTGCATTTGGGTTCTGTGGACTGTGTTATGTTGTTATTTGGGAGTCCATGACATAACATACATTGGTAGTACGGGTGAGACACAGGCCTTTGGCAGAGGACTGTAAACTATTTGGTAGTGATGCAGGCCAGCTGTAGCAGGCCATTGCATTCTGTCACTCCTGCTGTCCCAGACTGCAATACACTATAATCCCCTAGGGTGACAGGGTAGGTGTGTAAGATGTTCATGCCAATACTTTCTGTCATTATTGATCCAGTGGTGTGGATGCTGGCATGGTGCTGCTTACAGCTAGGGATACACCTGCATGGGACACCTGTGCTGCATGCTGCATTCTGTAGCTATTGCCATACAAAGGTGGGGGTAATATTGTACTCATTCCCAACAGCAGGGATAAGACCAGAGAGGTACCTATGGCTGATGGTGGGGTGAGCTGGGTGCACATGTGCTATGGAAACTACTTGCATCTGACTCACAGATATGCATGGGGCATTTCACTTATGCTGGCTTGGGCAGGGACATCAGCTGTTTCTCAATATTCATACCTGTGACCTTCGTGGTCTGCCAGTGTTTGGTCAGATGACATTGGTATTCCCTACTGCAAGCCCAAATAATGTGCTGCTAACCTGTATGTACAATTCCAAGGGTGTGTCCATTTGACAGTTACATATTATACCCTGTCTGTTTGATGTACTTCCCCCTGTGCACTGCTTGTATGTCTGGGCCCACATTCATGCCATGTCAATCTTTCAGATGATGACACGTATTACTTCCAAACATTTACTATGGCTTACTGCTGGAATGTGTTTTGCTGGGAAGCATTGTTTTTGGCACTGCAGTTGTGAGAACTTAGCCCTGTCATCGGCAGTACTGGCTAATGGCCACCAGGACAAACCTCACTATGCATACATACTGACCACTCTCACACAATATACAACACACACCAACCTAACACACACAGCCCTGCATATTATACACATACTACAATCTGTCCTGCTACCTTGGCCAGCTCAGGTAATCTGTGCTCCACTGTTATTATACCTACACATACATGTTACTACATTTCTACATAGGCTTGGGGGAGGGGCACACCTGACTGTTACTACATTTCTACATAAGACTGGGGGGGCACACCTGACTGTTACTACATTTCTACATAGGATGGGGGGGCACACCTGACACTTGTACACATTTGCTATGACTGTACTGGTATTTCAGGTACCCTATTTCATTCTGTATTCTGACCTATCATGCTGAATAGAGGCATATCATTGTACTACAGGTCTTAGGTTTGATTGACCTACATTTCCATTTCTGACGTCTTACCCTTCAGAATGAACATCTCACTGCCTGACCTATTGTAGTCTGTCTGTGTAGGTCTGGGGCGGGTGTTCTCCATAGCCATCAATCAGAGGCTTTAGCACAGTCTTTGTTTGTGTTTGTCAATGCCTGTCCTGCTGGCTGAGACTGTTGTTGGGTATGTGATCCTCCCTGGCATGTGTGTTTCCTATGGACACAAATGTGGCCCAGCACATTTCCTGCAGTGAGATTTGTCACCTTGTCTAGTACTGGCTACTATGGTGACACCAGTATTTGTTACAGATCTCATGCTGCCACTATAGGTGTCTGCTATCTGCTGGAATCCCATTCAACCACCTGATTCCCTTGCATGCTCATATCCATACCATAGATACAAGTAACAACACATACTATTCCATTCAGCAATTGATAGCAAGAGTGACTTACCTTGTGGCTGTGCCAGTATTGAGCATGGGGCTTGAGGGCTGGCCATGTCAGATGCACATAGTACACTTCCTGTACATGGTTAAGCACAGGTAGTGTCATGTTTGGCATCCCTTTTACTGTATGTGCGAGTCAGAGAGAGATGTCATTCCCTGGGTTCCTACCATGTCAGTGTATGTGCTATGTGTTTCCTCATTGCCATGGCCTTGGCATACTGGCCATGCCTCCTTCTGCCTACTGGGGCAGACTCATGTTGTTCCTCCTCTGAGTCACTCCATGCCTGTGCAGACCTTGGCAATGGTGGGGGGGCTGTGTGACCCTGCCCTGTGCTGTTCATGTTGCAGCTGTTTTCGCAGGATCATATTGTGTATGCATGGCACATATGATGACAATTTGGGTACATGTAGCTGGTGAGTACTGCAAAGCTCCACCGGATGTGTCCAGGTACCAGAAATGTGACTTGCGTATCCCAAATACATGCTCTATTAGGATTTTGGTCTGTGCATGTGCCTCATTATGGAGATCTTGTTCAGGTGTGTGTGCATCTCTGATGGGTGTCATCAGCCACGGCTCCAGTGTGTAACCAGCTTCCCCCACTAGGTGGCAATAAAGGATGTCCCCACTGGCAAATCTCGGGTACAGCTGCATCAAATGCCAGATGTGGGAGTCGTGATAGCTTCCAGGGCAGCCAGCATACACATTCATTATAATGCCCTGGGCATGGCACACGACCTGGCAGTTGATGGAGAGAAGCCCTTCTGGTTGATGTAGACCCTACCCTGCTCACTGGGTGGTGTTTTTATACATATGTGCATGCAGTCTATAGCACCCACTACCTCAGGGTATTCTGCTATTTGGTGGAAGAGATGCATATTGCTGGCCAACGCCTCACAGCTGTTGTGGAAATGTACATGCTCACCGGCATGTGCTGACATGGCATCCAGGAACTGGTAGAGTACCTTGGATGCTGATGCCTGTAAGATCCCCATGATATCTCCAGTTGGCCTTTGGAAGGTGCCTGTGGCTAGTATTCTTAGGCCTACACATACCTTGGTATCCACTAGGATGGGCTCCCCTCTGTTGGTTCTGTGTGTGAGGTGTGGCTGGCACAGCTCAACAATTTGCTGCAGGAGGTCACTGTCCACCCTATAGTGCTCCACTATCTCCAGCTCATGTAGCTCCTGGTCAGTTACACTGGGTCTGTACACTCTTCTCCTTCTCCTCACTGTGGGTTGGTCATCAGCATTCTCATCCTCACCACCCTCAGCCTCTTCCACATGTTGATTTATGATAGCTGCTGCAGCCCCTATCATTTTGTTGCTTTTGTTTTGTTAAAATTTCCCCACTTGTGTACACCGGTGGTGTAGATTTTGTGTGAAAATCCAGAGGGAAAGGTGTTTGCATAGTTTATAGTAGTGTGCTGGGCTGGGCTGGTCTGCTGCCTGTGTAATTGGCTGATTCTGATACATTTCACCTGCCAGCTATGCTAGTTCTCCTTGATTACCTTCCTACTGCTGTTTTCCCTTCTCATTGCCTTCCTGTTTCAGCCCAGGGGTGCACCGCACAAACACAGTACTCAGATGTGCACAGAGCTTTTATTTCCTGGTTTACTTTTTTTTTTTTTTCCTTTAAAACACGGTGCATGGCACGCACACACGTTTAGGCAATGTAAAGAGTGCTAGGCAGCTTTAGACACACCCCTTCCTTAGCTTTGCTAAGCTAAGGGCAAACCCAAGCCACAGGGCTATAATAAGCTTACAGTATGCCTGACACATCCCTCTATGATGTCAGCTAGCTCTTAGGCTTGCACCATGGTCTTCCTGCACTGGCACAGTTGGGTGCAGCCTAGCCATGAGGATGGATCTAGGATTCAGTATCATTCCCCTCATTTGCATAGGATTGACTGCTAATGCATAGTTATAAGTCCCACACTGAGCCTTCCGTCTTTGCAACCAGTATTCACTGGCCATGTTGTCTTCTGCTTGCCTTTGAGTATAATGGCAAAATTGTGATTTTGGATAGAATGCTTATTTCAAGTATTTTTTTTTATTTTCGACCCAATCCCGTTTGCATGCCGCTGCCCTATGCTTAAACAGCCGAAATTGTCTAAAAAAAATATATATTTTTTTTATTTTTGCAACTGTTTTGCATGTCATTGGCATGCGTTCAACATTATACACACCCTTTATTTGGAAATGTCATGGCTTCGTTTTGTAGTTTGCAAAAATTTACTCAGTTACTAACCAAATACATTTCTGCAGACTACACTAGCCCTGCACGGCCAACTGCCAGCTTCCTGGTTCACAAATTATCCTCATTTGCATGGTTTTCACCAGCAAATGGGGTAATTTGCATACATGAGCTTTCTGAATCCTGGGGAAAGTGTAAAAAAATATAGCTTTTTGCATATATAAAAGTTATTATTGGAATGATATCAAATAATTATAGAGTATCACTCACACTTTTACAAGTTAAACCTGAATCACACATAACTGTCATTCTTTTAATGCAACTTTATATGCTATGTCTGCTTTATATTACACATCTAATACAAATAGAGCCTACTGAATCATTAAATGTTATTTCTTTAAATACAATAGCTTTTAGTGGTTAAAATACTTTGAACTGTTCTTTTGGTTGTTGTTTTTTAGTAGTTTGAAGAGGCTTGAGGGATTGATGTACATTGTAGAGGAGTCTTGGATTCACTTGCAAGTATCTTTATGTGAATTGTAACTGATGTACTGTTAATTTTCAAGCCCTTATCATGAAAACCAGCTTGAAACAACTTCGAGTCATGAGCATTTTGTGATGCTGCGGGAGTTCTGAAAATTCTAATAACTGTCCAGGTTATGTCTTCCTGTCTAAAAGTGAATAATTATAATATTTTGAATCATACACTAAGATATCAAAAATACAAATTAGATAATAATAAAAATACAGTAATTGCATTCTAAACCAATGTCAGTTTATAAATAGTCCACTCAACAATTCAAAAATACCCAAAAATGCAAAGAGTGAGACCAACATATGTTCCAGGTCTAAAAATATTTAATAAAATAAGATATAAAAATAATGAAAGTAGGTGAGCACTTTCACAACATAAACAATTGCTTCATCAGACCAATTTAATATTATATTTTAGTGAAACATTTAAATAAGACAGTGTCACCAATCATAAAATGCATAAAAAACACTATAACCAATCATGTTACACATTTACTATCCATCTGATAGCCATTCAGATTCCACTAGATGTTATAATAAGGCCAATAAAAAAAACTTAAAGTAAAATGTTATTAACAATGATAGGTGGCTTAATATAACATTGTAACCACTCTACACATTTATTAACCATTCAGTAACTTGGAACATAGTGATACAGCTGCTCAGATTCCACTTAGTGCAGTATTATAGTCAATTGTATAGGTTCCTTAGAATGACTTTTCTATCAATCATAAATACAAGGGGGAAAACAAAAATACCAATCATATTACAAAGTTACCAGCCAAAATACAGCCATTCAGGCTTTTCCTAGGCAGGGTTTGATTCTCACAAAGGGTAAGTGGCTGAGCTTGGAATTACCCTCAAGGGCAGTTAGCCTGATGCTAAGTTATGATCCTATGAACAACTTTACACATAGTAAATAAAATAGAAAAATATAAATATAAATCATCTGACCTATAAACTAATACATAAGAAAATAACTGACTTCCTTCCTATCATAGAACATGGAGATAATGTGTAGAACAGGGAAAGAAGATTGTAGAGATATTTAGCTTAGCCAACTTATAATAAAAATTCTGAACACCTGTTTAACTTTTCTTATTCACAATAACTCATTGATGGGCTTTTTTAAGATGGTGCGTACTAAAAATATGAGGCACTTTAATTTGAATCAGAAGCATGAGCTACACTTTCTTAGTCTAATGAAAAGTTTGAGAGGTAGTTTGCTTGTCTCTTTCAATAAACTAGGAATACATTATTCCATAGTAGAATGTTTTAGGATTATATCATTAGGTCATTTTGTATTTGTTTCAAAAGTTTTGTCCATAGCTGAAGATCTCATATTGTTATATATAAAGTATATAATATGTTCTGTACATAAATGTGATTTCATTATACCTGTGCTTTTTCTCTCTTATATAAATCTCTGATTTTAAATACATATCTATTAAATTAATGGATTGAATAATTCAGTAAAGGGGATCTGTTCAAATACTTGCAATTACATAAAGCTCAAATAAAAGCTCAAATAGTATTTCTACAGGAAACACATTTATTTAATAAAGATGTAAATAAAATTTCATCAAATAATTATTTAGTTTTAGCAGGTTCTGGCTTTTGAGCTAAAAGAAGAGGCACCCTTATTTTATGGACAAACTCACCAGTAATGTCTAAAGTAATAGATACCTATGTTTATAAAAATGGTATAAGCTTTAGTATAGCTGAGTAGAATAGAAACCTATATACATTGGTGACTCTTATTGGATTCTGGGAATTGGAGATAAAGATGCAAAAAGAAAAAAAAATACTTAGACACTATAGCCTATTACATGAAAGGTGAAATCATAATGGATGGTGATTTTTAATTGTATTTTATCAGACAAAGATTAAACTGTAGATAGAAAGCTGGGAATCACATCTTCAGCCAAACAACTTAACAAATTTTGTAAATCTAATAAATATAAAGGATATATGTGAGCTAAGGAAAACAAACTCACTTCAATTTATCCATTATTGATATAGATATTGTACACAAACTAATACCGATACAATTTTTGTCTCAAACAATCTTTTACCACATATCAAAGAAGTTTTAATAGTTTTATATGGATTATCAGACCATAATGCTATAATCTTTAATATTATTTTAAAAACTGACAATTTAATACCACAGGAGATTACCGGTGTACATTATTAAAATAAAATGATTCAAGAATTGTTATGTTAAAGCAATTAAAAAATTCATAGAAATAAACATGAGTGGTGAAGTATCTGACATTGTCCTGTGGAAGTCACTAACATTTTACTTAAATAGAAGAGTTACAAGCTGGTATATTAATAAAACAAGAGAATGGGACAAAGAATTAAATACACTACAGGCCAAAATAGACACACTAAAGTTAAATCTAAAACCAAATTACATTATCAGTCAGTCTGAACCTAAAAAAATAAACACAAAATATGTTGAAATTGTAAATCATAAAGTTTCAATAAACCTGAAAAAACTTAAACTTCAGGCATATTCAGTAAACCCCATAAGCTTGCATAAACTTGGTCTTAGGTCAAAGAAAATGAATAAACTAAATCATATCAAAGAAATTATAACACATATAAATAATAAAAAAGAAATAAGAACAGATATTAAAGGTATTCTTGAGGACTTTAAACTATTTTATGAAAATATAACTAATAATACAAATAACCTAGATAATAATGATATAGTTGAAACTTTTCTAAGGGAAAAATATAAGTAATAAAATAACAAGTGAACAAATACAAAAAAAGATAGACCATTCCCTTTAATAGAAATAAAAGATCAAATAAAAAAATGTAAAAATAATAGGGTACTGGGCTTAGATGTTCTTATAGCAGAACTATATAAAATACTACTGGATGATGCAGTTAAAATATTAGATAAGGTCTATAGAGAAATAAAAACAACTGCTGAAATGGGTTCCTATTACATGATCGAAGACGCATTCTGTCAAATGCATTTAGATTGACTTTAAAAGAACAAAAAGGCAAAATAGAGAAGTGGCTTTTAAGCAAATGTTTTCCCTGAGAAAGAATTCACTTGGTCACTTCTGTGTGATCTCAGAGTTGGTATATTTAAGTTGGGGGTGTGTGGGGGCACAACCCCCCACGTCCAGGGTGTGGGGGTGATGCCCCCACTTTATGTACTGTTTTAAACTTTTTTTTTTTGGAACAGTATTTTGTTCCCTTGGAAAAAAATCGCTGTTCTGGGGTTTCAACATTGTAAGCTTTCGCTTACATGGGGTCGATTAATCATCGTTCTCTTATTTAAGCGTTCAGTGATGTAATATAGACCCTTAAATCACTACATAATGGAAATATTCTCTTAAAGCACCTATTTTAAAACAGGATAAGGATCCTACAAAATGCTCATCATACAGACCCATTTCATTTTAAATGTAGACTACAAGATGTTCATGTCCATTTTCACTAACATAATTAATCTACTTATACCTATAATAATTAACAATGATCAAACTGGGTTTATTTTAAATAGACAAGTACATGATAATATAATAAGATACATTAATTTCCTATGCAAATAAAAGTAAATAGAAGTTTCTAGCATTAGTCTCAATTTAGATAAGGCTTTTGACTCAATTAATTGGCTGTTCCTGTTTAAACCACTTAAAGTGTACAATTTCTCACCTGAGCTAATTGCATTAATTTCTAAGTTATACAATAACTCTTGTGCTTATGTTAAACTAGGTTGTTTTCTTTCTAATTCCTTAAAATTACAAAATGGGACAAAACAAGGCTGTCCATATCACCTTTAGTTTTTGCATTAGCTATAAAACCCTTTGCTAATAGTATTGGATCTGATAGGAACATGAATGGTTTTAAAATAAAAGAAGATTTCAAACTAAAGATTAATTTCTTTGCTGATGATTTTTTTCTTAAAATAGGATATATAGAGGATTCATTAGAACATATAATTAGTTATATGAGTCGGTTTGAAGAAATCTCAAACTTAAGATGTAATCACAATATAACACGTTTTACTAGCCTGACCATCCTTATCTGCAAGGCCATGGAACAAATCATCATGGACCTTATTAACAAAAATATAGGACATTTCCACATGCTCGAACCCAGCCAGTTAGGCATTGTAAAGGGGAGAGCATGGCTGTTAAACTTGGTGGACTTCTTTGAGATAGTCCAACAAAGCCTTAGACAAGAGTAAATCTGTGCAGACAGTCTAACTAGACTTAGCCAAGGCCTTTGACACTATCTCCCACTCAGGCATCATTGATAAACTCACCCAGCTGGGTATCAATCTATATATTTTTAAGGGAGGGGGGGGTTGCAAACTTGCTGACTGATAAAACTCATACGGTAAAACTATGGGACTCTACCTCCTCCAGCAGACCCATAAATAGTGCTGTTCCACAGGGATTGGTTCTGGGACCCCTACTGTTTGGAATCTACTTCTTCAAAGTACAGACCAAAAAAAGAACTGTGGCTGATAAAGTTTGCTGATGACTGCAAACTAGGAGCAATCACTGAAACCCCAAGTGAAGTCAACATCCTGCAAGAAGGCCTTACACAGACTGACTGGTGCCAAAGTCATGGTCTTAAACTTAATGCAAAAAATGCATTATTATGCAAACTACCACATCAATAGCAACACCCTAAACACACAGTCAGTGGTGAGAGATCTGGGCACACAAGTTGACAGCAACCTTAACTTCAATCAAAGTGTCTTTACAGTGGTAACACAGGCATTTTATATTGTTCATCTCATAAACAAGGGCATTGCATCCAGAAAAAACGAGGTTATAACCCCCCTGTACTTCTCCCTCATCAGGCCAATAATAGAACACAATACTCTCTTTGGTATGTTCCTTTCCAAACACCTGCAACAATTGGAAAGACCACAAAGGTTTCTTACAAAGAAAATTCAGGGTCTTCAAGATCTGTCTTATGTGGACAGATTGAAATCATTGTGACTTTGCTCTGTGTCATAGAGGCTGCTCAGAAGTGACCTGTGCCTTGCATATAGAGCAATCTCTGACCTAGCTTTAATGGAAATGCTGCATGTTCATAAGTCAAATGGCACAAGAGTCACTCTCTCAAAGGTCCTTAACCTGCTATGTGATATCAAAGGAACTTGCTAGAGAGCATATTTGTCTCACAGAGGTTGTCCACTATTGGAACAAGCTTCCTATTCATGTTAAACAAATCCCCTTGTTGGCCCTATTTAAGTGTAATTTGGACAATTGGATGTGTAACCAGAAATTCACTCCAGGGATTCCACCTATGTCTCTCTTGGACAGGGACAATAGGTGGTGATTTTAGTGTCTACTTGCACCAGACACCCTTGGAAATATGGACTGAACTTGGCTAGGCTTGTAAGGGTCCTGGGGCCATTAGCCTAGTAACCTCCTATGATCCTATGATAAGTACATTATTATTTAATAAAAAAAATAAAAAAATCATGCAACAAATATTCTAACTTCAATTGGAATAGCAATCAAATGAAATACCTTGATATAACCATTAAGGCAAATTGTAAAAGAATGATACAAACTTTCAACAGGTTGCTGATAACATTTTAAGTTTAGTCACAAATTGGAACAAATTCTACTTTATCATGGAAGAAGGATTAATGCTTATTAAGATGGTAATTTTCCCTAAAATATTGTTTGTCTTACAATCTATAATACTATCTCCACCAAAAAGAAATTGATGAAGAAGATAAATAATATTCTACATAATTTTTGCCATCCTAATAAACCAAGATTTTCCTTTGATTGGCACAGAAAAGGTTGGGATAATGGTAGACTAGGATTCCCTGATACTTAATTGCATGCTACTTCAACAATTGCAAAAAGTTATAGCATTGTGAAAAAAATCATCTTCTGACTCAAAATGAAAACAAATACATCAAGAAATATTATTAGTAAATAATAAATATATCACAACCGGTCATAAACAAGAAGTCCATAATAGTTTTATCTGGTTATTAAAATATTTTTGTGTAAATGGAATTATACCCTCTTCTCAAGTTCCCTATTTAAATAAAATCATTTCCTCTTTCGAAAAGTTTGCATATTCTAGCCAGTGTATTAAAGACTTAATATTTGCTATGTTTCCAATTGCATATACAAATGACGGCTTAGAAATTCATAACTTTAACAAAATGCTAGTAATGAAACAACAAAATAACTTAATTTATTGACATCAATTCTCAAATGGTGCTAATATATATAATGTTAAAACTTTATGGTCCAAGTACAATCAAGATTCTGAATAATGGCTAATTTTACAAATATTTAGAAAGTTTGCGAACACATAAATTAATAAGATATTTAACTGACATAAGAAATTGTTCCCCAAATTATTGGAATTCTTAATAAATAATAATAATGATGCAATGAAAAATAAATCATATTTGTCCCAAATTTATGCAATTCTTAAATTAGATTTCACATATTTGGACAATTGCTATTGGAACTATTTATCAAAAATTAATAATGAAGACATCTCTGAAAAATATAAGAAAATAATATTAAAATCTACAGATAAAACTATATATTTATTATATTGGAAATTTTTCACTTGGAAATTCTTGCACAGAGCTTTTGTCACCACCAACAAAATTACAAGTATGTATAAATCAAATAGAATTAAATGCTGGAGATGTGATTCTGAAATATTAGCTCATTGGATGCATACAGTATTTGAATGTGAAGTCACCTCCCCTTTTTGGAAAGAAATTAATAACTTCATTCAAGTCTATGTTCAGATAGATGTAATATTTATAAATATTTAGTTTTATTTAATGCTCTGACTCCTGAAATAATTTCAAAAACCCAAGTGCCTCTATTTTGGTCTGTCCTTGTTCTAGCCAGAAAAGTAATTACTAAAAATTGGTAAAATAAAATTACTTCCTCTAGTGTTTAATTTATTAGTATGGCAAAAATTGTTTGCAGTAGTGAATTGCATACTATAAAGATGAGAACTTAGGTTCATAGGTTCATAGGTTCATACTAGGCTATTTGCCCTAGGGCATTTATAAGCCTAGCCAGAGTGTGTTTGGCTTTCGCCACCCATTTTAAATTAATTTTGCTATGCCCTTTTTTGAGGTTAGATTACTGTGCCTCTGTCTAACAGTGACACAGAAGTGATACCCGGGGTAAACCTACAATCCCCCATCCACTCATCAAGATTCCTCTTGAAGAGAGTCAATGAGGGACTATGCCTAACCTGGACTGGGATTTTATTCCAGAGTGAAGGGAGCCTCTGGGTTATGCATCTGTCCCTCCAGCATGTCCTATTTATTTCATTGCTGAGGTTCAAGTCTTTTGAGCGCGTAGCTCGATGGGATTTGGATTTTCTGAGGTGCAGCATGTCCATTAATTCCGGGTTGGACATGGCTTTATACGTCAGGCACAGATCACCTCTGAGCAGGCGGTATGCCACTGAGTAGAGCTGGAGTTTCTTTAACCGGGCAGCATATGGCATCTGTTTGAGTCCTTTGATCCTCTTGGTGAGGTACTTTTGGGGTCTTTCCAGTTGCTGCAGGTGTCTGGTAAGGTACATCCCAAAAGGGGCATTGTACTCAATTATGGGCCTGATGAGGGATGAGTAAAGAGGCACGATGACCTCCCCTGATCTAGATGTGAATCCCTTCATGATTAGGTGGGCTATATAAAATGTTTTTCTAACCACTTTGGCCATGTGGTTGTCAAATGAGAGATTGCTATCAACTTGGGTCCCCAGGTCGCTAATTACTTCTTCTGTATTTAATAGATTACCACTTATGAGGTAATTTGTGGGCACTTTGTTTTTGCCAAAGGGGATCACTATACACTTTTTGGCATTTAGCTTGAGGCCATGGCTCTGGCACCAGTTGTCTGTTTGTATGAGGCCCTTTTGGAGGATGCTTGTGTCAGCTGGAGAGTCGATTATGGCGCCCAGTTTGCAGTCATCTGAAAACTTGGTTAGCCACAGTCATTCCGTGTTGGCCTGTACCTCTGAGAAATATATACCGAACAAGAGAGGTCCCAGGACTGAGCCTTGTGGGACGCCACTTCTAACTGGTTTGGAGTCTGACATGGCTCCAGCAATTCTAACCATGTGGGTTCTGTCCTTAAGCCAGTTTGCAACATATCTAGTGACATAGGGGTTTATATTTAAGCTGGTGAGCTTATCTATAATGCCCGAGTGGGGTATTGTATCGAACTTCTAATATTAAACAATCATATAAATCTTGGCTTAAAGACTTGCTTGAAAAATATTAATTGCTGTTGATATGTATAACACTGATGTATTAATCAGCTGTGGACCTATGCTAATAGTTATTTGTTTCTTTTATAATTGATTTATTTATTGTTTTAAAACCAAATAGAAAATATAAAAAAAAAAAAAAACGCCCTTCCATTCATTTTGAAATGCATTTCACTTGATAACTTCAATTCAAATAAAATGACTTCAGAAAGAATGCACTTTGACCAAGTACAGGAAATCCTGGCATAGTGCACATTCCAGAATCTAGGACACCCCTCAACTCAAAATTGAGGAGGAAAAGAAAAAAAGTAATAAGTGGCTTAATACAAACTAAATGCCACACACAGAGCACTCGAGTACTTCAGCTCTTATACATGAGAATATAAAATTTGCAAGTAATCTCCGTGGTATCCCCGAAGTTTCAAAACAACCCACTAAAGTGTAGTGGGTCCAAAAACAAAACAGGGTAAGAAACTTCTCTGTGTGGAAGATTTTCAGTCCATATATTTCTAGTTAATCACTGTATATTAATCAGATCAGACAATAGTAGTAGAAGTAGCGAATGTAAACTCATCTGAAGTCAAAACAAAACAAAACAAAAAGTAATAATAGAAAATATATAATTGCACAGCATTACTAAGTATTCAAAAGTAATCCAAGCAAGGCAAGCAGTTTGTTTTCAGTCGAAAATCCTTTATTAAGTACACAGACCAAGGATTTTCGACTGGAAACAGACTGCCTGCCTTGCTTGGATTACTTTTGAATGCTTAGTAATGCTGTACAATTATATATTTTATATTATTACTTTTTGTTTTGTTTTGTTATGTTTTGACTTAAGATGAGTTTACGTTCACTACTTCTACTACTATTGTCTGATCTGATTAATATACAGTGATTAACTAGAAATATATGGACTGAAAATCTTCCACACAGAGAAGTTTCTTACACTGTTTAGAATGTAGAATTTGCATTCATTTTGTAAATGCTAGTACTACCTCCCCAAAACACAGAATACTGACTGCAAATGTAGTGCTACCAGGTGACTGGCTTCTGATAATTGCATCCCCTAACACCTTGATCCTTTTGTCCACTCTAGCTATGCCTCTATAATCTATAATATATATGGATAAATATATATATATATACATATATATATATATACACACACACACACACACACACACACACACACACACACACACACACACACACACACACACACACATGCACACACACACACACACACACACACACACACACTCACACACTCACACACACACACACACACACACACACACACACACACACACACACACACACACACACATACACACACACACACACACACACACACACACACACACACACACACACACACACACACACACACACACACACACACACATACACACGCACACACCCACACACACACAAACACACACACACACACACACACACACACACACACACACACACACACACACACACACACACACACACACACACACAAATCCATTATGCTTGGTAGAAAACAGAGATAGAAGAAGAGCAATTGGCTGAAAAAACAAGTAGAAGTCACACTTTGCTGAAAATTCACAGAATGCAATCACTTTTGCTCTGGAACTAGACCAAATACTTTAATTGTACTACCAATTAAGTAAACGAAGGCCAAAAACACCCAAGAACAACAAGGAAAACTACCGAGGAGAACATATGCCTCCTCACACCCTGTGGTGTGGCGAGCCATCCCTACCACTCCTTGAACTTGTATATATCAAATCCATTGTTGTACCAACTTGAAGAAAAGAAAAATCTCCAAAAGCAATGAAAGCTATGTAAAATCAAGTAAAGACCATCAGAGCATAAATACGTTTCTAATTCTGCATGAAACTGAAACATTAAAAAACAAATTATCAGTCTGTAGCAATCTGATAGTTAATCATCACTTGTATTTTTATTTGTGCCATTATTTCTTAAGGTACTATTCAATTATTAAAAGGGAAATCACTCAAAATGCAGTGTGACCTTTCAAACATAGCCTATTCCATGTGCTATGTGCTGTGTATCCAGTTCGTACTGCATAAAGACCCTGTTGTGTCACTCACCTGTTGCTGAAATCTCATAGATATTGCAAAACAAATATCATGTAAAATTATACACTCCTGACAGCAACTTACATCTAGACAGTTTCAGTTGTTTGTTAAACTTCTAATGATGCTACAAAGGAAAATTCCAAGCAGCAACAACAAAGTTCAATTATTTTCAGCAGTGACACCTTTTCTCATCAGTGCATCGTGTTTCTGACACTTGTAATATGCACAGAAAATCCACTAAGCAATTGACTTAGCACTGCACAGTGTAATGCATGGAACAGTGTGAAATAAATAACCTGCCAGATTTTTTTCATTATTCTTTGATGGACAATTGATAGCAGGCTTAATAAGGATTTAATCTAATTTCCCCCTTAAAGCATTACTTGGGTGATACACAAAAAGGACCCAATGCAGTATTATACTTTTCTGATGGCTATTTATGGCAAAACCTTTAAACAAGGACTGGAATAAATAAAACAGTGTAGTACATTGTTTTGTTTTTGTATAAACATGTTTTGCTTCTTTGCCAAAGGAATGTACACTTGTACATTTGTATGAGAATTCCTTATGATGGAACCTGCTGAAGCAATGCACAATGCAGATCCACTATAAATACTCATGTCTAATTTAGTTAATGTGATTATCTGAGAGCCAAGCATTTACAACCCTGTGAGGTCACTAGAAAAACTGCAACACTCCTAAGGTTGACGTTGCAATTGGCAAGTCCACATATGCCTTCTAACTTGGGGGCGAATCCCACTTCCCTGAACTATTTATATATATATATATATATATATATAGAGAGAGAGAGAGAGAGAGAGGTTTATATTACTATCTCGAAGTTACGGAAAATCGAATACAATATGGTTGACACCATATTATCGAAGTTCCATAACTTCAAAAATAAAAAAAAATTTGAAACATCAAAACTTCAAAGACTTACCCCGACAGGTTTAAGCAGGGGGGGGGGCAAGCCCCCAAGGCCCTCTCACACCCCCTGCTACTTAAATATACTAACTCCGAGATCACTCTACAGTGCAGGAAAGAGAAATCTTCCCTTTCCGCACCATACTCCGTTAAAGTGTAATTGCAGACTTGGTATATTTAAGTAGCAGGGGGTGTGGGGGGTGCAAGGGGGCTTGCCCCCCTGCCTAAACACCCTTTACTTGTTGTTTTTTTTCCAGGGTCTTGTAGAATTTCAATGGTTTAATGGTTCGATCACTAAAGTTCGATCTTCAGTGATTTTGTGTGTGTGTGTGTGTGTGTGTGTGTGTGTGTGTGTGTGTGTGTGTGTGTATGTGTGTGTGGGTATGTATATATATATATATATATATATATATATATATATATATATATATATATATATATATATAATTATATGCATACTAACTCCAAGATTGCAAAAATTTAGAGAAGAGGGACACAATATAGAAAAATGCAATACTCATTTTTTGCTCTTAATTGAGTCTGGCCTTCATGAAAAGATGCTGGCAATCTTTTATTTATTTTATCTTATATGATTCTAAAATAGTAAGGGCAGTAGCAAGTATGCATAATCAGTCAACCCTCCAATCTAATGTTGACAAAAGGTGGTTTGAGCTTATCTAACAATATGGAATTCAATGCTAAGAAATGCAAACCACTACATGTAGGGAAAAAAAACATCAGCTGCCTTTGTATTACAGAAAATAAGTTAATTTCTGATTGTGTTTTTTTTAAATAAGTTAATTTCTGATTGTGTTTTTTTTTAGGGACCTGGGAGTCTCACACAAGCTGCACTACAAACAAAATGTGATCTTGCAAGGTAAGAAGGGTTATCAGCATTGGCAGATTATGGTAGAGGTAATTCAGATGGCTGCCCAGGAGAGACCATGGCTAGCTGGCTACCCAATATAGTCTATGAGGCTCTATGTTATGTTCAGCAAAAATGTGCATAACAAAGTCTGATGCATGAGGAACATTACTTTGCTGTTGCTGTTGTTGTTTTTTAATATGTGTTATTAAAAAGGGCATTTAAATAGTGCTGCACAGGTATTTTACTATACTTGCATGGTTTAAAATGCATGCACAGCACCAGTGAGTAAGGATGAGTCTAGAGGGGTCAATAGTGCATTCTCCATGAACATGTTTGGACAATCAAGGTCTTGCTCACTCCTATAGGCAAAGCTGCAACAAAGATTTCCTTCTCACATCTGCAGCCCTCGTAGGAGCTTCCTAGAAAAAATGCAAACATTTGAATTGTCTTAGCAGTTAAATATGCACAGTCATGATTGCCAAGTGCTTTAATTGTACATCTTTAACAACATTCAAAAATAAACAGTGGCTACCATTGCAAAAATATCACAGAAAATAACATTTTTTTATTCTATTACAATGGCAATATCTGTTCAGTCGCCTAGGACCCAACTGAAGTTATGCTGTGTGGAGCAGTTGCAGTACCTAGAAAATGTTCATGTTGTGTAATATGATATTGGACCAGCATAAGTAACACCTTCTATATTTTGAAAAGATTTCTCGGAAAGAACTCTTTTAGTGTCACCAGGATGACTCTTATGCAGGATGTTTTCTGTTCTTTCACTCAGGAGTTGAACAGATATCTGAATGACTTGTTATTTAACTGGGTGATGAGGTAGTGATATCAGATGTCTGTGCAGCTCCAGATAGCCCCAATTTGAATTTCTCACCAAACTTCAGGTTAATAGGAGAAAATAATTTAGTGTGCTGCATGTGCTTTTTTTTGCATTTATCAGTACTGAAAATTTTGAATATTTTGTTTATTATTTTTCGTGAGGTCTGCAATGTGATCGATATCTATAGCATGCTGGAGTCCTAAAGGCTGCTTGGTAGAAGGTAAGGAAATGTTCTCATGACAGGGAAACAGTGACATTTATTATTATTATTATTATTGTTATTATTATTATTATTATTATTATTATTATTATTATTATTATTATTACCAGGTAAACCCAGTTGCACAAGTCTCGCTTGTCAGGGGTGACCTGGGAGCACTATTTGGTTACATGACTTACTCAATGTTATACAGTAGGCATATAGAAGCAGAAGGAAGCAGACCTTCTGCAGGAAGTAACACGATATAAAAAGAATCACTGAAATTATCACAGTAAAAAACAGAAATTATAGCTTCATACTTCTTAGCATTCGAAAAATAATTGTTGGTGCAGAACCTGTTATGGCATGTTTTTCCATTAGGCTGATTTTGCGGGGGGGGGGGGGTGCTTTATTATTTGTCTTCTCCAGACTATATAACATTAAGTGATTTTATTAAAAGTGGGATAGGAAGGTAGATAAAAAGTCGAACATTGAGTTACCCTTTAGGTTATTACTTGCCAGTCAACAGCAGATTAATATTTGCATTTTTGTGGTTGATGACAATTGCTGGTAGGTGTTTGCCCATGAGCAATGACACTAATCGTGCTCTTTTGGAGAAATTTAATTCTCAGCTGCAGATGTTATTGGATGTTTTAAAGCTGAGAGGTGAAGTATTTCATTACTCTGAAGATTTTAATAATGATATTTTTTAATTTGTGAAAATGAGTTTGCACAATAATGTTTTACAGCTGTTAGGAACAGAGAGGCATGTGAAGGATAACTATAATAAGTTATCATTGTAATAGTTCAGAAGCTAAAAAAAAAATTCCAGTGGCTGAGAATAAGAGGCAAGGTTTTCTACTAATGTATCAAATATGCTTGTGTGTACGTGCGCGCACGCGTGCGTGTGTGCGTGTGTGTGTGTGTGTGTGTGTGTGTGTGTGTGTGTGTGTGTGTGTGTGTGTGTGTGCAGGTGTGTATGTGCTTGGTGAAGTTCCAATGGGCTTGCACTGTATGTATCTGACAGTAATGAGGTTGGTCAATAAAGCGTCTGTAAGTAGTCATGAGCAGACTATACATCTCTCATTTAAATTGGGAATGTCTTGCTGTCTATTACCAAATGCAGCAGGGAAACTATTTCTCTTCAAGATTGTCTTTGTACAGTAAGGCATGCAAATGTTACAACTTTGGCTTTGAACTAACATAGGATATGTAATACTGTTATGTATTTTCATGTGACACTATGAGGTGTAGAGGTACTTTGCAGTATCAGATGAAAGTTAGCATAATGCTGGGAAACCTGTCACTGCTACTTGGTATCTAACTTTGCAGATATTTGTACTTGTCTAGCCATAAATATGATACTTACACACACACACTTGCATATTTTATGTAAATGCCTTTGGCAATACTTATTGTAGCATTGTGGAACATTACTTCACAGGACAAGTTGGCACATGGGTCAAAAATACTTGCTGACCCAAATGTGATTTTTTTTTTGTCATTTATGAATAAATACTATATTAATACTTGTGTTAATAACTTGACACAGAAGTAGTTTGTGTGGTACTTCATGTTATCAAATCAAAGCATACATAATGTTGTGAAATGTTTCAATGCTGTCTAGTGATCGACTACCAGTTCTTGGCTGATTCTTATACTTGTTTACTAAAAAATATGGTACTTGCTCATACTTATACATTTTATGCAAATATTTCAGGCTTTGCCCAAGTGGTAACATGGTGTAACAGCGTTTTATAAGGGCAACTCAGCACACAGCTCAGAATGTCTGCTGACTTTGGTGGGAGAGGGCTCCATAGATTGAAAATAGCCCAATGTACTCTTAATATATCACAGTATATCAAGCATACCTCTCAACTGTCCAGATTTCTTTGCATACTATAAAGATTTTTGCCTCATATTTTTGTTCTGTTCCTCTTAGCATTTGTGGTTTTCTGGTAAATCACTGAAGACTGACGTCACAAAATAATCACTTGTATTTGTGGTTAAGACTTCATATCCATCAGAAAATGCATGCTAACACAAATGCTGTTATTCTATCATTTTTCTAAGTTTTTAAGAGCACTATTTAAAATCTGCCCCAACGTTTCGGTCTTTGTCTCCCCCTCCCCCGTTATTTTAACCTTTGTCCAGATTTCTTGCTCCAAGAGGTTGAGAGGTATGAGTTCAGGTTTGCAATGTGATACTTAGATGCATTAACTTTAGAAATGCAATAGTTCTGATCCCTCTACTTATCAGCCTTGTGAGACTGATATTGGTATATGGAGGGACTTTTTGTTCATTCAGTGATAACAACCTTTAAAATCTTGAAAAGATATAATGGCAGTTACACACGTGCGTGTGCACACCTACACACAAAAATAAGAAATGCAACAGATATAGCATATAAGGAGATACTAAAGTAGCTTATTTTGTGTTCCATTTACTACAGACTTTATAGATGTGATCTTATATGAAACCATAATGCATTATACAAAAATAGCTCCTATTCTGAACATAAGGTTCATAACATCAAAAGTACAACAAATGACAATTACTTTGTCATAATATCAACTTCACATTCAAATACTAAAATAAAAAAAGCTTTAATATCAGAGTAGAAGCATGATGGAATGCTCTATCACACACCATCTGATTAACAAAATACACTTCAACGTTTAAAAATGAGGTGAATCATTGGTACGATTTTTCCCACTAGGCTAATAGCCTCTTTTCAATGGAAACCTGAGGTAGTATTTATATATACTACTACGGGGGAATACAGCCAGGGCAACAGGGAACTTACCCTGCTCTTTGCAGTTGCTAGACAGTGCTATAGGGCTCCTACAACAGAAAGGAAGAGGCCTAAGGGAAAGAGCAGCATGGAGGAGGAGAAAAAAATATGGAGAGTTTGGAGATGGAAACTGAGAATTTGGAGAACAATTTGTTCAATATGGAGTATCAGAATGTAAACAAAGATTCCTGTATGGTGAATTTTACAAATGAGCAGTGTTTAGCTGTCTCAATGGAGAAGGAAGTAAGTGAGTCTGTTGCAGTAGTGCAGATAACATAACTGACATCAGGAGATATTGTACATGATGTTCTTTTAAAAAAAAATCAATCAGTATTATCTAAGTGACAGTTCTGCTGTTTCATGGGGTGAGATGGCAGATAACTTTTTCAGAAGCACTGAGGATGGTAATGTTGAGAAGGAACCAGGTGATGGAGCAGTAGAGAGTGCAGCAGTTAAATGTATACAGAAAATACAAGAGGTAGGCTGCAGCATACTGAGAAGGTGTTTGGTTCTGTATTATTTGATAGTAACTAAACCATATGCAGCACTAACAGCAGGAAAAAAGAGACCAGCAACAAACTGTAAAGAAAACTGCTTTTTAAAAAGAGACCAACTGTGAAAACAAGAACTTAAAATGACTTTATAATAAATATGTATGAGACAATTTGGTAACTGTTCTGAGTCTTAAAGGTCAAGAAATTCAGCCTTTTGTACATATTGGGACAGAGACTGTTTGTGACTTAACATTTGAAACTGAGGGACTGATTATGAAATTTCTAGAACTGTGTCACAAAAAGGACATTCATCTATGGAGCAATTATTTGTTTTCTGTAAGTAACTTAATGTTAAAAACAAATATTACATTGTAGTTTAGAACCGATGAACTAGAAGAGAATGATGTTAAAAATGCTTACAGGGTTTGTGTGAAACCATTGATAACACTTTAAAAGTTAGAGATGAGAGAATCCTATGGAATGTTGGGTGTGCTTTGGAAGCTATTTTGAAATGTGAAAAAGACACGGTGAAACACCTGTCAGGTCATAGATCTTAAACGGATCAATAACCAAAGTTATTAATAAGAGGGAATGTGGGTATTTTAAACCTATCCTGGGAGCTGATAGAAATGGAGTGGTATCTCCTTCAAATATTGAATCCAGTAGTATGGGACTACTTCCATCACTTGGTACAGATGTGGAGGGAATTGCCAAAGAAGGGGTGAGTTGTGCTGAGAATAGTTATGAAACCAGTTTTATTGCGACATATTTTAGTGGAATCCAGCCCTTGGAATGGATTCTTAATAAGAACTGGGACATTTTAATGGAAAGTAATTTATTCTGAGTTAAGATAGTTACCAGTTAAACTGGTACCCTGACTAACCTGATTGCTCTCCTTCTCTTTCCAACTTGGAAGCTAAGCAGGGTTGGGGTTGGTTAGCACTTGGATGGTTAACTATCTGGGAATATCAGTTGCTGCAGGCTTAAGTATTTAATTTTCTAAGCATTTAACATTTTAAACATGTAAGTATTTATAAATAATTAAGTATTTCTATTGTCCTTTTAGCAGCTATTTGACATGAGTTGTATGTTCCTATATGGAGGTTATGTATTTTATATGCTATATTTATATTTTAGACATTTTTGTATGATGAATGTTGGATATAAGGAATGTGCTGCTTTAAGGAAGGGTGTGTGTGTGGATTGACCAATGGGGTTGTTTTTGAGTGTATTTAAACAGGGCAAACCAGTATAGGATTATCTGATGAAGTTCATAAGAAGTGAAAGAAAGTGCTATTTATTTATTTTGTGTTTATTAAAGTTCAGTAAATTGTAGTTTTACCATGGATCCACCTGAGCCAGCTTTTGTTTGGACTTTTGCTTGTATGTGGTCTTTGTGTTTCATTTGGTCATAGAGTAACATTAAGATAAACTGGCCAACCTAAATCATGTTTTTTTGGGGGGGTGACTTTTCTAATTTAATTAATTATTGTGATAAGGGACAATGTCGCGAGTGAGAGGAGAGAGGATATACAACAAGAAGGTGTGTGACTGAATGTAGATTGTGTAAAAAGGGACATTTTAGACAGATTGACAACAGCAAACAGTAAATAGTGAAAAAGGAGGGGAAAGGAAAGAACACACATATGAGGAAGGACAAGAGGCTGGGAGAGAGACTGAACTGGGTGAAGAAGAAACTGTAAAGCAAAAATGAACATAATACATGCAGGAAGAAAGTTCAGGAGAAAAGATTGACATAAATATTTTTTGAAGTTGCAGCCAGTGGGTCTATATTAGAACATCGAATATTTAACACTTCGAATCACTAAAGTTTAACATTTAGTGATCGAACTGTTAAAACATCGAATGTTCGGAAAAAAATAAAACAACAAAAAAAAAAACTAAATGGTGTAGGAAGGGGGCAAGCCCCCCTGCACCCTCCACGTAAATAAAGTGTGACACTATAAGCAATGTTTGGATGACATTTGTATTTTTTGGAGGGACACAGAGAGCAAACTACATGAGTTTTTACATTATCTAGAAACTACTACTACATTTCTTCACTTTACCAGTACCATTACTTATAACAAGATAGATTTTTGGATGTAAGCATAATAAAGACATCCCGGGGTATTAAGTCCAAATTGTTTCACAAAGAAACATTTTCCAACTCTTGTTTGCATTTTGGGAGCACCCACCCTCATCATCAGAAAAAAAGTATATTTAAAGGGCAACTAATTAGAGCTAGCAGGATGACCTCTGTAGATGAGGATTTTGATGAGGAATGTGAATTTTTAGAAGGTTTGTTTAGTGAAAGGGGCTACCCTGCTGATTTATTGAAAGACTCTAAATCTGAAATCAAGAGTTCACGTGCAGAACAATATTTCCCTCTGTTAGGTAAGGGTACTTTGGTTACTGGGAACCAGTGCATCAGTCTGGGTGGAGACCAATACAATGGGGCACTTATTATTGAATATAACTCAGATTCTCAGAAAGAAGAAGAGATTCTGAGGACAGAATGGAACAGATTCACGACCCTTACTGACTTGAAAGGTTTGGCTAAGGAACCCATGAAAATTATTTTTAAAAAAAGGAAGAACCTGGAAGAACTTTTTAAAGGTTGTAAGTCAGATATGAGAGAAATTAATGTTAATAAGAAAAGAACACATAGATGTGGAGCATGGTCACAATATGCTTACCTTATAAACACTGAAAATATACAAATTCCTAGTAGGCACAAGGTGATCTATGGAACTAGTTACTGTAATTGTAACACTAGTGGTTTGGTATTCTTAGTGACTTATGGGTTCTGTTGAGCCTTTTATGTGGGCAAGACAGAACAAAAATTTAAAAAAGTATTTATGAGCATCTGTACGACATTAGGACAAGGAATGACAAGAATGCTTTGTATAAACATAGTTTGAGTTGTGAACATGCAAGTTTTTCTTTCTTTGTTTTTGAGACCGTTCTTCCTGATGCTAGAGGGGGGCCATGGGAAAGTAGGCTTGAATATCGTGAGCTATTTTGGCAGGTGACCTTGGACACTGCTAAAGCCCCTGGTTTAAATGAGAATATTTCTATTACCCCGTTATTAAAATTAAGGGCTGCTAAACTATAGACCCCCTCTGTTCCTATCTTCCAATTTTAAAGTTTTTAGTAATTTCATGGTGTGCTTTTACTAGTGCTTAGAATCATTCTGGAAAGATTATCACACTTAATGTGAGCCTACACAACTTTTTCCTAAATTTTTGAAATTAAAGGTGCAGTTTTTATTTTAACCACTTGAGGGAGACATTTTATTATGTTTTTAAGGAAATTAAATAAATATATTTTTATATATTCTTGTACATATACCTAAACATCTTTTATATATACATACATTGATAGTTATGATGCACTTTTTAATGTTTTTACTGATAGTTTTATTTGTCAATATTTTAATGTATAAACCACTTTTAAAAAGTGGTTTTGGCTACTGTTTCAGTGTGAGAACAAGCCCCAAAATTCACTATCCTTCCCGGCAGGACTAGCTTAGTCCTGCACGGAAGTGGCCGTTTAGGAGCAGGATGGCAGCGCGTCATGCATATTAATGAAGGTGCGCTGCCTGAGCTCCTAAACGGACATGGAGCATGTACAAGTGCAGGGGGCGTGTCTGAGAGCAGAGCTCTCAGAATATACACACCCCTGCAATGAAGAACAGCAGTGTATGAATAAGAATGAGCGAGACCACTCATAGGTGTTTGCATACCCCCAGCAACACCCCCCAAGTTTACAAGAGCAATAGTTAAAACATTAAATATAAAGTTTTTATTTTTTTTTTATTTTTTATGAAACAGATTAAATTTAACCATAGGTGCTTGGATTTGCCCATCACTTAGATATGGTTAATGCAGCTTAAATGGCACAAGAGAATAAAAAGCAAAATATATGCAAATGAAGCAGTACAGCAATAGTGCAGTGGGCAGAGCATTTGCCTTACGAGCAGTCATTCCCGGTGCTAGTCCCACTCCAGTATATTCCATTTTCCATGTCAAATCACTTTATGACCATTTTTTGTTGCATAACCTACTAAATAACATATATTTGTAAACTGGAGTACTGCATTACATGCAGATGTGAGGTGTTATTGTCTTAATGTTGTAACATCCACAGATAATCACAAGTGCCCCATACAGTATATATACACAGGGATACAAATGGAAGGTAAAATGTGTAATGAATGATAAATCCATACAGTTTCCAAATCCATCACCTTCCCAAGAACCATTTGACATTACTGTCTAAATTAGTGCGGTGGTAAGTGGGAACAAACAGTAGTACGCATGAGTAAGCATATTTAAGCAGTAGTAAGCAAATTTATGCCTGTTTGCGTGGGGGTAAGCAATGCCCACACAGGTTAAGCAATATTGAAGCTAACTCTCTGTAAGCATATTTAACTGGATGTTAGCATTGCTTACCCTTGCGTAAACCCATGCAAACCCACTTACAAGTGCCTTAATCACTCTGCATGCAACAGCTGCTGCCCTTGCCAGAAACAAAATAAACAGCCTTTGTATGTCTTGAACCCAGAACCCTATACACTACTGTCACAGGAGTTATCCAGTAAGCCATCACAGCAGTATATAAGATAGCAGTATCACCAAATAGATCCTCACTATAGGAAAATCAAACCAGGCATGTGAAAGGAATCTATATACAGTTTTGTGTTGTATAACCTACTACATAACATAAATATGTGAACTGGAGTACTGCAGTAAGCCCAGATGTGAGGTGTCATTGTAATAAAGTGTTGAAATCCCCTAATAAACACAAGGACCCCATACCGTGTACGTGCACATGAATTATGGATACCAAATACATATATAACATGTAATGAATGATAAATCAATGCCAAAAAGCAAATATAATGCAAATCAAATATTAAGCAATGCTAAGCATTGCACAGCCCAGCTTAGTAGGTGTAAGCAATGTGTAGGCCAGTAAACTCAGTTTGCCCATTGGTATACCCCCTTAAGCAATGCCAGCCTTAGGTAAGGAGGTTTGCCCACAGCTTAGCATTTTCAAAATCATCCAATCACGCAAAGTGCGGGAAACTGGCCCTATTTAAACCCTACAGGTGGGAATACATCTCATAACTGGTTGTAGCTTCCCCCTATAGGCACTATGTCTGGAATGGGATGTGGTGTTTGCTTTTGGGCACAGCGCTGGAGCATCCAGGAGTCCAGAGTCATGACAGGACTCCTTGTGAAAGACCATGACCAGAGACTGCTGCAGGGCCAGTAACAGGGTTTCCAATACATAGCGGAAGCCTGGGACCATCTCGCCCGTGACCTCACCAGTGCCACTGGCATACCCCGAACTGATGAGCAGGTCAGGCATCACTATGCTGACCTGAAGTGGAGAAAGGGGGATCCCTTGGATCAGTGGATCCAAGAGGCTAGGAGGACAGGGGATGTCCCGGCCGTGTGTTTTAGTCCACTATCTGTGTAATAATTGCCAGCTCATGTATATTATGGATAGGTATGGCTAAATATTCCTCTTATGTCTTTCACAGTGGCAGGTGAATGGGCTGCAAATCAGAAAGCCCATACCTGTAGAATGCAGCGGTTGCGATGCGAGGCAGGTTAGTAATACTCTTGCATGTACTGTCATAGGAAATACATCTAAAAGTAGCAGTAAGTTAATTGCCTGTATAAAACCTGTATTGTTTAAGGTATGTACTGCATACACCAGAAAATAGGGCAGGAAAAGTCTCTTAGGTTGTATGTAAATAAAAGCATAATAGCCTAACAATAAAGGTCTAACTGCTGAACTGCATGTATAATCCAAAAAACAGGGACAGAAACCACGAAACGGCACCCAGCAAAGAATATTCAAGTCCTTTAATTAGATTAAGCGCTTTTCGTTTGTCACAGTATGCAAACTTCCTCAGACAGATAAAACCACGTGTAAAAATGCTTTAAATACAAGGTCAATTAACAACTCAATTAATCAATTAAGTCATTTAAAGGAATACATTCACTTAAAAAACATTAACAGACACCGCTGCACTAACTAAAGTTGAAAATGAAGACTTTTCTTAATAAACTTAAAACCACTCACAAAATTGTGACTCATAAACGTAACCATTAAAAACAGCACTGTAAAGTAACACTAAAATGTAGTGCTAAAAAAGCTTAACTTACACCCTTAGTTGGAATTACTATAACTAAGGTGTATCATCTAGTGAGACTCTTGAGCTTAAGAATGCTACTAATTGAACAGCTCTCATTCAAACCGGGCACATTGTATGCGTTTAACCTGATCTGCCAACTCAACTCAAGTTCTTCTAATTTTAATGGGATCGGACCACCACAAGGGTTCTGAAAAACTTGGTCAATCACTATAAATTTGAAACTATGGTCGGGGTGCAATGAAATATGTTTAGCCAAAGCGTTGTCAAGTTTATGTTTTCTAATAGCGTAAATGTGTTCATAAATGCGATCTCGAAGCCTCCTCTCTGTTTTACCAACATAAAAGGCTAAACAGAACTGACACTGAGCTAGATAGACTATCATTCTAGAGTTGCAGTTCACTCTCAACTTCAAATTGTATTGTAGGTCATGGACTTTGAATCTATTAGATTCAATAGCATGTTGGCAATAGTTACAAGCTTGACATTTGTACATGCCAACTATCCTACCATGTCCAATTTGACGTTGTTCATAAAAAGCCTTAAGATTCTTAGCCTTCTTGTATACAATGACAGGGTGGTGGCCTACTCTCTGAAAAACACTATTCTCACTCTTAAATAGTGCCCAGTTTTTACACAAGATATGAAAACATTCTTTACTGTTGAGATTGTAAGTTGTTATAAAAGTGACACCTAGTGTCTCAGGCGAGTGTGAAGTATTAGAGACATTAACTGATTGAGAGGGAATATTCTCTACTTCATTGTATGGGATGTACCCATTGTTTAATATTGGTTTGTAGAAATGTCTCAATCGTTTACTCATAACCTCTTCTATAATCCCGTCAACCATGTAGTCGGAGTAACCACGATGTAAAAATATACTCCTTAAATGTAGACATTCAGCATGGAAATCTTTGTCTAATGTAGTAATACGGGCTGCCCTGACTCATTGGCCTTTTACTATAGCCTGTTTCTGATGAAATGGGTGACAGCTGGAATAGTGTAGAAATGAGTTGGAATAAGTGCTATTTCTATGAATAGTAGCTGTAAGCTTTTGAGTAGAATAATCTTTGGACAATAAAATGTCGAGGTATGCTATGGTCTCTGTGTCGAATGTAAAGGTAAACTTCAAAAACTGAGTGGTCCTATTAAAATAGTCGACCACTAAATCACTGGTGGTCTTATCACCATCCAATAGGATGAAAATATCATCCAAATAGCGAGTATAAAATATTAGACTTTCTTTGAAGTCACAGTTGTTGAAGACAAAAAGGTGTTCCCATTGGACCATAACCATATTGGCGACACTGGCACCACAAGGGGAGCCCATAGCAACCCCGACTTTTTGGAGGTAAAAATTACCACCAAACATAAAATAGTTATTGTCTAGTATTAAGTCCAAAAGTTCATGAACAAGATCCAACTCATTTCTAGTACTACCATGTAACCTTAACATTTGGTCAACCCATTCCAAAGCTGTATCGTGTGGAATACATGTATAAAGGTCTTTGACGTTGATAGTAAGAAAGTTATATCTGATGTTGAACTCTAACCTGTTGATTTTATCTAAAAACGTCCAGGAATCTTTACAGATTTGTTTAACTTTAACTAGATATTTCTGTAGAATGGCGTCGACAACTTTCGCATAAGGGTAAGTAGGAGATCCCCTACCATAAACAAGAGGTCGCATAGGGGAATTGATTAAATCCTTGTGTATTTTTGGTATACCAAACAGACAAGGAAATCTGGGGTACACTGTTGACATATAATTGAAGATATTCTGGTTAATTCTTCCCTCAATAAACATTTCCATAAATAGTATTCTTAATAGTGTCGTAAGCACTATTAATTTCAGATCATGAACTAGTTGAGTAAGAGGGACAATCCAGAAGGTGGAACATCCTTTCATTATAGTCAGCACCATCAAACACAACTAACCCACCTCCCTTGTCCGGTTTACAAATACGAATGTCATAAAGTTTAATAAATTCAAGACATTCCTTTTCTACTTTAGTGTTTGTGCCAGAAATAAAACAGTGTTGCACTGCCTGAAACTTTTGACGGATGTCTAATTCACACATAAGTTCAAAGACCTGTAGTAATGGGTGTAGAGGAGGGTTATAGACACTAGGAATCCTAAAGTTGTTACTATTAGACATAGTGTTACTACCCATCATTAGATTAAGGTTGAGTTTCCTAGTGAATAGTTTTAAGTCAATAATTGTTTTGACCAAGTCCAGTTTCTGAGCAGGGACATACGTATGCCCCTTAGAGAATAACTCGACTAGGTCAGGTGTAATATCAACCGAAGAAAAGTTGTAAACTCTAAAGTCTCCGTCAACATTGTTGAGTATAACCGGTGTGTTGGTAGTTGGGTTGTTGACTTCCTCAATTGAAGCCTCTCAAACTACAACATCTACCAAATCTATTACCAGAAAGGCTCATCCAGACTCTGCTACACTTTGCTGTGAAGGAAAGGTTAGTTTGCTGTTATTTTTTGTATTACTGTATTGCCTTTCTATATTTTGAATACTGTAGTTTGTTTTCTTTACCTTGTGTTTTGCTTGCATTCTGTTTTAACAGCATATTAAAACTTCAAAAGAGACCACAGCTCTCTCTGTTCTGAGTCAGGCAGAAATAAGAACTGATTAATTAAGGACTCATTCATAAGACAGAAGAGGTCACTTAAGGTTAATCACTTGTTAACAGAGGGGGTGGAGCTAGGAACTAAAATTTCTATTTAAGGAGTAAACTAAAACATTTCAGAGCTTTACCAGAAAGGCTCATCCAGACTCTGCTACACTTTGCTGTGAAGGAAAGGTTAGTTTGCTTTTATTTTTTGTATTACTGTATTACCTTTCTATATTTTGAATACTGTAGTTTGTTTTCTTTACCTTGTGTTTTGCTTGCATTCTGTTTTAACAGCAATACCACTGTCTTTCTAGTTGCCCGCCTCTTATGTTAATCTGACCATATATTTCATTTCTCTCTACTTTCACTGGCTTATGTGAGTAATCACAAAATCATCACTTTTGAAATCCCACTCCTTCAATTATTTAAATTTATTGGCCATCCTACAGTATTTCATAGTACCAAAATACAAATGTGACCACCCCTTTCAGTCCATCTTGCTGTTTTAAAAATAGTAACTCTCCACTAAACCTTAACTTTTTAAACATGTAAAACTCAAGTTACCTACTTTCACATCTAACTTCTCTAGTGCACACTGCAGAGTGCATTCTTTTCAATCTTACCTTTAAGCATCCCTGTGACTAGCACTTTCTCTAATACCTGCTGGAAAAAACTAGGAAGCCTTAAACTCATACAAACACTAAACTCTCCTTGTTAACAAGGAGAAATTAATAGTAGGCACTAAACAGCCTATAATTGCAAAGTACCTTGTTAAGGAAACAACTCCTATACTTTACAAAGAAAAAAAAAGCCCCAAACCAGGCATGTCCAAGGGTCAGCTTCCGGTGATTTCTCCTGTTCACCTGGTGAATCTGGGCATACTGGGGCAATGCAGCAATTGCCTCATGTACACAGACAACCCTCTCCTCCTACCACCCAACGCTACAACCTGTGAGAGATGCACTTACATAGCCAAAATGGAAGCAGAGCTCTCTCCACCCAAGATTGTGCTAAACAGTCAAGAGGAGAAGGTTAACACCCACACTACACCTCAAGCAACACATAGCCCTTCTAAACCCGCACCACCAACACCCACATATAGCAACACTAAATCCACATATGCAGAGGCCCTTAACTGTAACCTGCCCAAGCAACAAAGACCTCTGAAGCTGAAATGCAAACAAACACCAATCACAACCAATGTGTCACATAGTTCACAACACCAGTGTGCCACCCAACAACAGCCCCTAAGGCAAGACAATGTACCTAACACTTTAGTCATAGGTGACTCTATAGTCCGGCACACTGATGTCCCTCTCACCAGGTTGAATAAGGAGAAAATTACAGTCAGCTGCCTGTCAGGTGCCAGGATACGCCACATAACGCATGCACTCAAGTCACTCCACAACAAGTACAAATATGACTCTGTCATTGTCCATGTTGGAGTGAATGACTTGAGACGTACCTCCCTGGACTACATGAAAAGAGACATGGAAGAGCTCTTGGATCATGTGGCCCAGGCAGGTATGACCCTAGCCCTGAGTAGCATCCTGCCTTCGCCCAGAATGATACCACAATATAAGGATAAAATGATTGACTTCAACAATTGGCTAAGCTTATGGTGTCATTCAGTATCTGTCTGCCTGGGATGACATGATTGACAGACCACGATGCTTTGCCAGAGATGGTCTGCACCTGTCGCCACTGGGATTCAGGTTACTGGCTAAGGCTCTTGCCACCCCTATAGTGCCTTTTATAGGCAAACTTCAAAGGACAAAGCCACCACCATAACAGGTACAAGCATGCAAAATCTGAAGGTAATGCTACTCAATGCTAGAAGTCTAAACCTCAAAATGCACTCTCGAGGCACTCCTAAAAATGGAGAACATCGATATCTGTGTAGTAACTGAGACCTGGTTCAAGGCTCCAGAGAGCACCCCTGCAATACCAGGCTACAACTCTTACCACACTTTTCGGCCACCAAACCAGGACCGAAACACTAAAGGTGGAGGAGTGTCAATATTCACCAAGGATATTCACACCACCAGGCTAGTTGGCCAACACAATGTGTCTGAAATTCTCCAAGTGCAACTAACACTAGGTAAGACTGCAATCCAAATTGTAGCTTGCTACAGATGCCCAGCATACCCCAAGATTCGCACCACACCTTCCTCAACATACTGGAAAATATTAAGATAGAACCAAACACCCTAATACTGGGTGATTTTAACTACCCTGCCATTAACTGGGAAAACTACTCATGTCCCAACACCTTTGCACGGTTCTTGGAATTCATAAATTCCAACGCCCTGGATCAACTAATCCATAGTCCCACCAGGGCTCCAATATCCTAGACCTGGTCATTACCAACATGGGAAATCAATGCTCCATACCTATGGTCACCCCCTCGTTAGTCAGGTCTGACCATAAGCTAATCACCCTTAACATCCACATCCCACCCCACCCCCAGTAAAGAAACCACCATAAAAACTTCTCCAAAGCCAACTTCATGCTACTCAAGTCAGAAGTGACAAACTTCATGACACCCATGCAGATGGGAACTGAAAGTTCAACTGCTGAATCCTACACTATGGCACTGTATGAGCACATCCACTCATGCATGAATCGTGCCATCCCAAATAGAACCAAAATGCTCTCATCCAAAAAAGGAAGCCAATCTGGTGGTCCCCTGCCATAAACAAACTTTACAACAAAAGGAAGAAACTTTTGCAGAAAAAAGGAAAATCCCAGGATGCAAAAACTCCTTACTAGCCTCAGTAAGAAACTGAGATGCCTCATAAAATCCTCCAAAGCTAGTTACGAAAATAAAATTGCCAAAGATTCCAAAGACAACCACAAAGCATTCTATAATTATGTCAAGAATCTAAATGGCAATGCTCAGATCTGCTCTGAGCTAAAACAGAATGGCATTAAATATACTGATCCGAAGGATATTGCCAATATCCTGGCAGATCGATTCAGTGCCAACTTCACCCCTCTCACCCCTAAATGGCCCATCTCAATACCGAAAGATTGCCAAATTCCAGTAATAACGGCCACACAGGTACAAAATGCACTCTCTAAAGCCAAGAATACAGCATCCATGGGACCAGATGACATCCCGGGCTGTGTACTACATGAACTACAATATGAACTGGCACCTCACCTCAGTGTCATGTTTAATCATAGCCTCACCTCAGGTTTCGTGCCCACTGAGTGGCGCAGAGCTACAGTTATCCCAATCCACAAGAGGGAATCCACCTTGGATCCCGGAAACTACCATCCCATCAGTCTGACAAGCCTTATCTGCAAGGCCATGGAGCGTATTATCATGGAACTTATAAACAAAGACATTGGCAACCTTCAAACACTGGACCCCACCCAGTTTGGGTTTGTGAAGGGCCGATCTTGTCTCCTGAACCTGATTGACTTCTTTGAATCAGTCTCCAGAGCCATGGACAAGGGTAAGGTGGTCCACACAGCCTATCTAGACCTTGCCAAGGCCTTTGACACCATCCCCCACTCTGGAATCATAGATAAACTTACTAAGTTGGGCATTAATCCCTATGTCACCCAATGGGTTGCTAAATGGCTTACTGATAGAACCCACACTGTAAAAGTAGCCGACTCCAAATCCAGCTCCAGACAAGTGACAAGTGGAGTACCTCAGGGTTCAGTCCTGGGGCCGCTCTTGTTTGGCATCTACTTCTCTGAAGTACAGGTCAACACTAAGGGACTCTGGCTAACAAAGTTTGCAGATGACTGCAAACTGGGAGCCATTATTGAATCCCCAAATGATGTGGATACTCTACAAAAGGGCCTTACAGAAACAGATGCTTGGTGCCAGAGCCATGGGCTCAAGCTCAATGCCAAGAAATGTATTGTTATCCCCTTTGGGAAAAACATGTATCCATGAATTACCATATAGGTGACAGTACACTAAACACAGAAAGTGTGATAAGAGACTTAGGGACACAGGTGGACAGTGGTCTCACCTTCGATAACCACATCACCACAACAGTCAGGAAATCCTTCTATGTGGCACACCTCATCACGAAGGGCTTTTCATCCAGAAAAAAGGAGGTCATTGTCCCACTGTACTCATCCCCCATTAGATCCATTATAGAATACAATGCCCCATTTGGTATGTACCTCTCAAGACATCTGCAACAACTGGAAAGACCTCAGAAATACCTCACTAAAAGAATCACAGGCCTAAAGCAGATGCCCTACGCTGACCGCCTTAAAAAACTCCAGCTATACTCTGAGGCATATCGTCTACTCAGAGGCGATCTCTGCTTAACATACAAGGCCATGTCAAACCCAAAGCTGTTGGACATGCTACACTTAAAAAAATCCCAATCCCTCAGAGCTACACGCTCCAGGGATCTAAACCTTGTCATCACAATAAACAAAACATGTTGGAGGGATAGGTTCCTGACCCAGAGACTCCCCAGACTCTGGAATAGATTGCCCATACATGTCAAGCGGAGTACCTCTTTGGACCTCTTCGAAAGGAACCTTGACAATTGGATGGGAGAAAGGAAATTCACCCCAGGGATCACGTCAGTCGCCCTGCTAGACAGGGGTCCAGGAAAGTAAATAATGTGGGAAGAAATAGCCAGGGAATTGTTATGGCTAGGCTTGTATAGGCCCTAGGGCTGATAGCCTAGTACCAACCTATGAACCTATGAACCTATGAACAAGACAATCCAACATGCTCAGGAGGTATGACAGGAACATATACATCAGACAAAAGTATTGAAGAAATAATTTGTGTTGAACTACAAGGACTCGAACTCGGGTCTTTGGTTATCTGAACTTCTGTTTGTTTTTCTGATTGAAATGTCCGGTCTGCTGTTTTGGTCTTTTCCCTAAAACATTAGGGTAATTAGACCTCAGATTGTAGTGACCCGACCTGTTGTTGTTCTGTGTAACCTCACTCCTTCTAGGTACAGTTTGTGATGTATTTTCCAAACAAACAACAGGGGAGGTTGAAATGTCTGAAACTTGGTTGTTACCAATATTGGACGATGGAACTTTGCTGCCTGACAGAGGATGAAATGATCTGGTTAAGCCGTGCCAGACCTGTGCTGGTGATGGCCTTGGATACGCTGTCCCTTCATTGTAGGCTTTAATATCCCTGTCAAGTTTCTTAGTTTTATTGTTTTTGAGATTTTTAAGGTACTGATCTATACTTGAAAAAATCCTACTATATTCATACTTGTAACGGAAGAACTCTGTGTCAAGTCTAATCAGTTCATCCAGTTCAGAAACTTGTTCAGAAACTTGTTTACTTAGAGAATCCACCAACAACGAATAATGTTTGATTATCAGGTCTAGTAACTCAAGGCCTTGACTGTCAATAAGTCCTTGTGAAATATCGAATTAACAACCAATCCAGTAGGGTATTGAAAGTGCTTCAAACCTTTTGGAACTATTTTAAGTTTGGTGCACTCCTGAAAATAGGAAATCTCAAGCTGGGTCTTCTTTAGTTTAAGTAAAAGAATGTCCAAGTTTTTAAGGTTAACAGAAATGTCAGCCTGCTCACCTTCATTAGCAGTGCTCTGTTGCACTGATCCATTGTCCGGTGTTGAAAAGGTGAAGTTGTCAGCCAGCCAGTTATTGATATCAAACACTAAACCATTGTTTACCATGTCAGGGACAAATACTGCAGAAATCAGACAAAAGATCAACTGTGGTGGACAGTGCTTTATTTTTAGCAGACACAGCCATGGTTCAAATCTTGGGAATGGTAGTAAGCTGTATGCAGAATCATACCTCACAAGTGTACAGAACTGTCCAGAATGTCCAGTAAATCGGCCCATATCTGCCGGCTGTTACTCTGTCCCCTGGGCATATCAGTGTGCTAATTTTTGACATGTAGGCAGCATTTCATGTAAAATAACTGAGTGTCAGGCCTGTACATATTTGGAAAATGTTAATGAAAACAAACCTGTCATTGCACAATTCACTAAAGGTTTAAGAGGGCAATAGTCAAAATATGTCCTGGCTCACCTGCATGTGCAGAAGACAGGCCCAGACTGTGTGCAATAAGAGATGGACAGGAATGTGCATAACACCAACATGGAATCTGGGAGTATGTGCAGAAACAGATAGGCAGTGTTAACAAACAACACCTCTAGAGGTATACCAGGTAAGAGGTGTATACTGCAGGTAAAACTCAGTTCATGTATATAGTTGTTGACAGCCATACCACTGTCCAAACTAAGGCAATAGGGTAGTGTACAAATACCTGTAAGGTGCAGATCACAGTGCTGACTTGGAAAGTAATGCAAACTACAGGAATATTCTAGTTGTTAATTGACATCTTTCTCCCCCCCAACTCTATCTGCAACAATAAACTAAATACACAACTCAAATGATATATGCTGCATTAACTCCACTGTTGGGACATATGTCCTATTGTTTGATAATTATTTAAATTTGTTTCTATGCATGTGCCATTTTGAAATACTCCCACATTGGTGGCATGCAGCCATAAGTGTACCTGCATGCTGTTGTAATGACTACTGCGGTTCCATATTTGCATGTTTTCTGTTTGCTATGCAACTGTTCCATATCTGGTGTTTGGGTTAATGGGAATATCTATACATGCTGTTATACCTAATCCTAAAATGTTGGCTATTACTAACCCACATATGTTGATAAGATTTAAACAACATAGCACATTTGGGAAGGCCGGTCCCGGAGAACCCATTTGGCCCATCTCAGCTGGCCATGGCACCAGGCAACAGCATGTATGGGGCCCAAACTGGGACCTCATCGTCTGTTGGTCCTGCACCACCTTCGAGTGGAACCACCTCAGGAGATGGGGCTCACCCCCCCCGGGAACGGGCATGGACAGGAACCTGTCACCCATCGCCAGGTGCAGGTCGAGGTGCATAGTGAGCTCCACAGGGAGTTTGGAGATCTGCTATACAAGCTTGAGGGCCGTGTGTCACAACTAGAGGTTCGGCCTGGCACTCCTACTCAACCCCCAGCACAGCCACCTTCAGGGCTGTGAAGGTGCAGTGGTGACTGCCCATGGGTGGGGACCTCAGTTCCACTGTTTCCACTAGGGGGCTCATGGGCTTCCATTTTCCAAACAACCATCCCCATCAAGGTGTTTACCCCCCACATGTGTCATATACTGCCCCTAAATGCATCTTGTTTTTCTTGTCTGTTAAGCTACCCAACCTACCTACCCAAATATACCTACTATCCCTCCCCAACATCCCACTCTCACCTGAAAAAAACGGGCAATCTGTTCCCGCTCAAAAAATCTTGCCTCATACATAGCTGTCCACTTCGCACACATGTCTACTGGACATAAGTAATCTGGTCTAACTGGCTTAACAAATTATAATTGTTGTCCTCACCCCTCTCTCAGGTGTATGAGTGTCCAAATATATCTCCAAATTCAGTATATATGCACAGCTGTTGATGTAGAAGAAATGGGCAGCTATGGACCTTCCCTACACCCTTCCTGCACATTCCTAGCTATTTTCCCTACTGTCTTTCCCTCTTTGTGCCCCTTTTCCACTACTTTCCTATCAACCCTTTTTCATTTCTTTTAAAGAAATTAGCACGGGGTAAGCGGGAGTAAGCACTTTTTAGCAGCAGTAAATGGATTTATGCTTGTTTGTGTGGGGGTAAGCAATGCCTATACAGGTTAAGCAACTGGGAATCTAAATCAGTATAAGAAACTGTAACCGGAAGTTAGCAGTGCTTACCTTGGCGCAAACCTGGTTACAACTGCTTAAAAGTGCCTTAATCACTCTGTATCCAATGGCCCTTGTTCTGCCCAGCAGCAAAATAAACAGCCTCTATAAGGCTTGAACACAGGACCCTGCATACCATAGTCAAAGTGATTTACCACTAAACCATGTCAAATACACATAATCCTGCTGTTTTCACAAACATATCATCCAGCAGTCATTTAACCGTGCAGAAAATGTATTTAAAGAGGTAGATGTATGTCTGTGTGTGTGTGTGTGTGTGTGTGTGTGTGTGTGTGTGTGTGTGTGTGTGTGTGTGTGTGTGTGTGTGTGTGTGTGTATGTGTGTATATATGTGTGTGTGTGTGTGTGTGTGTGTGTGTGTGTATATATATATATATATATGTGTGTGTGTGTGTGTATATATATATATATATATATATATATATATATATATAAATATATATATATATATATATATATATATATATATATATATATATATATATATATATATATATATATATATATATATATATATATATATATATATATATATATATTTTTCTATCTAAATAGATATATAAATCTCTCTCTCTCTCTCTCTCTCTATATATATATATATATATATGTATATATATATTTACATACACACACACACACACACACACACACACACACACACACACACACACACACACACACACAGATATAAATCTATACATGTAAAAGAGAACATAACAAATACATATATGACCACAGGCACTGTTAATGGGGGTGAGGGGGCCCAAGCTACATGCGTCTTGTACGTATTGATATTACCCCCCCACAGCCAAACAGGTCTGCCCTGCAATACAATACCAACTGTTGCAAGTCCCATAACTAGGACCCAACACAACATGGGCACAAGATGTTAACAGTAATCCATCCCACCTGTATGATGACAGGCTAGTATCAATAACATATCATGCAGTACAGTCTGGCTACCATATGAAATGTACAATGCGGAAGCAATAAACATTCCCAAGATACATATACACACACACACACACACACACACACACACACACACACACACACACACACACACACACATATATATATATATATATATATATATATATATATATATGTAACTACACATACACGCACAGAGATATGTATAGGAAGATACATATTTAGAGGGTGCACACCATAAGGAATAGCCAGTATTCCTACAGTTGCCACCTTATCAAATGGACAGTGTATGACTCACCCATGCAAAAGACAATTGTTGCCTAAAATATATTCCCATAGAGAGGTAAAAAGATATAGCACCACACACAGGTTTACATACATGAGTAAGCTTTATTTGTGTACTATTGCAGTTGTATATGTCATGTCATATAACTGTTTATACTTTGAAATACATACAAACAGATTAATACAACTCTGAACAATCTTTTAATACAGTATTCTGAAAAGCATATCATATGTTGCTGTGCAAGGCAAGGCCTTCAAGTAGTACAACAGTAAAGGCAGACTGGGCAACAGGATGACAATCAATCAACAGTAAGTAATGCAGATGTATAGTCCAGCAGCCTCTACCTACACTCTGTATGCAATCCATAGGGGGGAAAGACTTCGGTTGACATAATGGGATGTATCTGTTATATAACAAGGCATAACTGAAACCATCACAATCACACTGACAAACAGAACAGTCTGCATGGCAGGAAGCAGTAGGTCAGCATTTTCCCAAGATGAAATGTATGATAATGTACATCAATATAACTTAAGGCAGCTTACACCTGATATCCCTCACACGTTGTAACAGCCTAGGTTATTTATGGTCCATACCCTCCATAGACTGACTTACAGGGGCATATAACACTGTTACATACACTGATCTCTGGACTGCAGAAGGACACACGTTTTGTGCAGATGAAGCCCACACATATATGGACCCAATCCCACAATATGTGTGGGGCCACAACAGCAGCGGAATGTTGGCAGGAATGGCAGCATGACATACTCACAGGCCACTATATAATAACCCCTTACTGCATGTCATATGGACAAAGGCTGGTATGTAGGTAGAGGACAGAGGCTCTAACACAGGCCCATATGTGAAATAGTGTTGTCATACACTAAGAAAGCTGCTGGTGTTACAGGATAGTCTGCAACATACCCTTAGTCAGGAATATGATGTCAGGAACACAAATGGATGTAGCCATGTACTGATAGCACTCAACACACACACTGCAAGTGATATATCTGACACAAAACCTGTGCGGTGGACAGACAAAACATAGCAGGCACACCTCTGGCCATCAAGTGGATAGGTCCACAGTTGAGAGCTATGCAGACACACTGCATTCCATGTTAAACAAGTATGTACACACAAACCCTGTAACACTGGTGCTATACAATGCATACAACATCACTACTCACACACTGTCTGTAGTTCTGGAACCTCATACAAATATGTAGCTGGCCTGATTATGCAAGTTCTCTTGTAAGATGTATTACTACCTGCTGTCTGTAACACTGCTGCCCACACACAGGAAGGATGTCCACCATACAGGAAAGGTAAAGGACCATGCCAACATGATGTAGGGATTTATAGTAGTGGGTTGCCATGACAGTGGAAGTACTACACAGCATGCTGCATGCAGGTAGCAAGTGGCAGGTAGCAACTGACTGGTGCAGAGGCCATCACCTGATCATGTGCATCACCTACAAAAGCCATGTTGCAATCTATTCCAAGCAGCTCAATCAATTTACTGGAAAGAGGGAGAGAGAGAGAGAGAAAGTGAGAAACTGAAACCAAACCGAAACTGAAACAGAAACAAACAAACAAACAAACCTAGAAAAAAAGTAGGCTAAAGCCAAAGCAAAGGATATAAAAAAATACTCCTGCAAGGAAACTATCCAAAACAGACCTCATTCCCACAACAGGTATGTGAAGTATATATGCATGTAATTGACTGTAGTACTTGGTCCATAATAATGGTATAGATGATGTGGAATGACTTACATGTGCCATCAGGTGTTGTTGTTGTAATAATGTTCAGCTGAACAACTGCTATGGACAATAGAGTCTGTCCCTGTGGGTAGTGGGCCATACCCGTCAACTGTGCAGAGCAGCACTGACTAACAAGATGTAAGCCATCATAGTGTGTGTTGTGTAATGGAAAGCATTTATATTACTGTGGCCAATAGCTGGTGATGGAAGTAATGCCATAATGATGGACACGTGGGTTCCAGAGTCCACTACTTGCAGGACACTCAGGTTAACATGTATTGTAGCAAGCTGAAATGCCATAGGTGTGTAATAGGCTTACCTGCAATCTGGCCGTATATATACCCCCTAATGTTAGGCTGTGTCCATATGTGACACCTGTCTGTGTTGTAGCAAGGCAGAACAGTGCAGCTGTGCAGGAAGGAGAGTTAGAGATTGTGCAACCTGATGTCTGGATGTACCCCATATATGTATATGTGTACATATATATATATATATATATATATGTGTGTGTGTGTGTGTGTGTGTGTGTGTGTGTGTCTACTTATATACAAACATACACACACACACACACACACACACACACACACACACACACACACACACACACACACACACACACACGTATATAAATACATGACCCCTATATTTCCATCACAGTGCTGCATGCTATGTGTGAGGGAACATCACACATAGCAATACACACAGATATATACAGCTGTAGGTGTGTGCAACATGGATGGTTATGTCACATGTCAACCCCTTGTTGGGACCACATTGCCCTTGTCTGTGAAGTAGAGAATGGGAATTTGGGGATGGATAGCAGGTATATTTGTGGAGTTGGTTTGGGTTGGTAGATATAGAGGACAGCCTACAGGGGTGGTATATGACACATGTGGTGGGTAAATAGCCTGGATGGTGGGTGTGGTCTGTGATGTGGAAGCCCCATGAGCCCCCATATGGAAATAATGGGAACAATGGTCTCACCCATAACAGCAGCTTCATGGCCCTTAAGGTGCCTGGCCTGGAGGCTGAGCAGGAGGAGCATGTCAACCCTGTGATTGTGTACTGAGGGCCTCAAGGTGTTGCAGCACATCGCACAAGTTTCTGTGGAGCCCCCTATGGAACAGACCCTGGACCTGACCTCAGGTGACAGGATTATCTCTGTGTGTGCTCCCAGGGGGGAACACCATCCCCTGAGATGGTTCCACCTGAATCTAGTGCTGGACCAGTAGATGAGGAGGTCCCAGGGTGGGTCCCACATGTGATGTGGCCTGGTAACATGGCCAGATGAGGTGGGAGAGGTGGTTCTGCTGTCAACTATTCCTGAAACATGCTACTGTTTCACTGTTAGAGAACATATGTGGGTAGTAATAGTCCACACAATCCCGGAACATGTCCAACATCATGCATAGATATCCCCAATGACACAGAATGACAGATGCGCACCAATCACATAGAAGCGTTCTACATGCATATATGGAATCATAGTGGCTCTGACAATGGCATGCAGGTGAAAAGTCTGTAACAGGCCAGCAATGATAGTGTCCCCACAGGGAACATGGCTACAAACACATAGCACAAAGCATGGTACAATGCGATATATGTCCCAATGGTAGGTAAGCTGTAGCCATACCTATTGAGTTGTGTGAACAGTTTGTTGTTGCTGATATGGTGGGGGGGGACAGAGATATGTATTAAGAACTATGGTAACCTTGCTGTATGAGTTGCTCAGACCTGTTTCCATCTTTATGTCTTTCAGGCAAGATGTCCCACGGCTGGTTACTGGTGTATTTAGTGGCAGAAAACAAGGTAATTCTTAGCCACCTGATAGAGCACTATCAGGTTCTGCTTGGCAGGACAGCCTATGAGCAGCAGGCATGGACCACCCTGTGGAACAATCTAGTCTACAAGGTCATTGATGTCGGACTGCATAACCAGTTATGAACAGGTCCAGCATTATTGTAGCAACCTGCTTTGCAATGCCCGTCGGTGCAGGTAAGGCCACACGGCACATCAGTAGACCACTGTTGCATATGAATCCACATCTGTACCGGTAGATCATGCATATGTGAGATGTTTTATATATATATATATATATATATATATATATATATATATATATATATATAGTCTGTTGCTGCGTAATAGTAATAAACAGATGTGCATAAGCTGTAGTATTGTGGACTTGTACTGCTGATAAACTGTAATGCTGCACCCACCCTGTAGCAATGCCACAGCTGTTAACTCTGGCATCACATCTCTCACATTCTTATGTAGGTCTCTCTGGTATACCACCAAGGTGGTAGCCTGTAGCTGGTGAGTATGGTTTATGTTCATGCTTGCCAATACACCAGGCATGTAATGGCAATGGTATATTCCATGCACACGTCTAACATACCTACCCATAATGCATGCTGTACATGTTCACATATGTTGTTGTTAACTACACTGCATCACAGTGGTGACCATGATGGGGTATCTGAAAGGTATGTCAGACACCTGCAAGATAACTAACATCCTGTCATTGCGAAATTTGTCCACAGGGATGAACATAATGGTGGGACACATGGCCTACAGTAGGGACATGTGTGAAACATCACCCTTATACAGTGCTACAACAGTGTATATACCAGTATTACAATCGCAACTTTTACAGATCTACACTACGGCATATCATAATACAGTGGTCCACAACTCTTAACACCTGCAATGTGGTCCCAACATGAGCACTGAGTGTGTAATACGGAATCATAGGTTAGGGCAGCAAATATGGGGAATACATACCTTCACAAACATTGGAAGCATGTGTGTGCAAACACTCCAGAGAAACTATAGTGGAGGCAGCTGTTGAGGTACTGCCTGCATGCATTTGTCATGGAAATGCAGCTTTCAGCAAGTACACGTCCCTAGTGTCACACCATGTATTGGTCTGCTGTACAAGATGTTTGGCCATCAAATGTGCAGACCTACCTGCAACAGAGGCCGGTGTGGCTTGCACACATCTTACATGACATGGCATGGGCCCCATACCCTACAAGTAGCACCCATGAGCTGCACATGTAGCCATACCTTACCATTGCATATGCCATGGATAACAGTGCAGACAGTCATGTATGTGGCAAGGATGTAAGGGACAGGAATGATGTAGGAAATAAACAGATGGCCACCCAAGATAAATGATGTCACATGTAGCAAACTGGTCATGCGGGCTGCCCACTAACATGCCACAACACTGAGGGGGTAGCAGGAATGTCCAGCAAGTACTGGCTGTGCAGTGCCCATGTCAGCAATTGCCTGGACTCTGCAAGCGCATGGCCTATGGGTTAGGGTAATCAGATGTGACAGTTGTACGACAGGAAACATCAGCCACGCCTCTTAAACAGGTAGTGTATGCATAACAGAAGAGGTCCCCAACAGCCATGCATTGCAATGTGTACTGGTGTACCATGACCACATTGGAAACCTACAGACAGTATCATGTAAGATACAACTGCTGCACAACCATTGCCTTACCCCACCCCAGGCCCACCATCTCCCATCTGTACTGTGCTGGTGCCAGTGTACATCTGGATGTTTGAGCTAGGACTAGGTTGTTACATATGCTGTTCAGTGTTTGGGACACTGCAAACTGACACACATGTGTAGGCCATAGTTGTCAAGCATCTGCAAAAAGGCTGAAGGTGGGGACGGTGTGTCATCATGAAACACCAGTGCACTGCAGCAGGGATCCTAAGGATGCTACAAATCGCTGTATCTGCACACAGTTAGGTTTAGGAACTGTGGCAGATGTAACCCTGACTCCACAACAATAGTGATGGCAGTGTGTGAACTCCAAGCATTGTGCACATGAGTGGACCTAGCAATCATGCAGAATTGGGAGACACGTGCAGGGTAGACTGACCATATACTGGCAAAAGCACATGGCTCATGCTAGTATACTCCTGCCAGGAATAGCAACTGCTGTAGTACACATAACAATAGGTGCAAAAAAACTGTCATAATAAGGGCATGCACACATATGCTCCATGGAGTGTATGCATCGTGGTCAGCATCTGCACACCTAACACATTTGTGAGACACTGCATGTGAATGTACAGGATATTTGTCACATATCAGGCTCATGTAATGTTAATATATGCAGTGATATGGTCCCATGGCATATCAAGGAAGAGTGCATCATATCAATAAGGGTGTGTACACTCCCCGTAGTCATGGTAAGGTTTGATGGTTGTCAGTGTAATAGTATCGTATTGGTCATACATGCAACGCTGATGTTGAGATCTGTAAACCAGACATCAGGCATTCACAAATGATATCTGCCCACATATCATCCCAGGTATCTGTCACACAAACACATAGGGACTGTGAGCATTAGAGTAGACATAACTGACACAGTAATACACACTCAGCAATGGTTTGTACACCTGTGAGATGTGGTGCACAGTACATGGCAGGGTGCAGAACAGGTGCACAGCAATACTGTGTACATGGGTGCAGTGCTTTCCAGGGGAAGAGGCATCACCTACTAACACAGCCCATGCATCACACACATGTATACATTTGCTAGCATGGATGACTATAGCTGCACTGCATGCTATTGAGTACCATATGTTATGCATGTTGACAGATGGGTAATGGGAGGACTGTGTGTACTATCTTTGTGTAACCTCAGCTGTAGGTGTGTGTGTGGGTGGGAGGTTATTTTGTCTGTAAGTGCAATCTGGTGGAGTGAAGGGGGGTTGATGCATGTAGGATGTGTGTGTGTGCATGTGTGTGTGTTTGTGTGGGTGTCCATGTATGCATATGTGTGATTGTGGGGTTGTTCATATGGCAGTACTTCCCTTTGGAATCGTGCAGTACATAGACATGGACTGACACATGAGACACCAGGAATACTTGTCTGATATGCAACCACAGGACAGCTGATAGTGTAATAAGGTCTGTAGCATGGAACATGCATTGGGAGGGAAACTAGACACCAGGTATACCCTTAATATTGCAATCAGCAGAAAGGTGAATGACTACCCACGTATGCAGCACTCCAGATTCATTGGGGAATTACTAGACAACACCAGGGAGTGTATCTATATATTATTGTTGTCCACATTATAAGTTGATTTAGCAGCAGATCTGCATGTAGTGAGCAATAGTTATGTATGACACTCCAGTGCATGACATTATGGAGTGAATGTAGTATATGTGGGCCATGTTCATGATGTCTGGACATACCCAGGGTGAACACTGGATGACAGCAATGAGGCCATGTAAAACATACTCCACTCAAGTCAAGGAGGTAATGGAGTAACAGGTCTTGTGTTGTCATCACTTGTCTAGGCATTTAAAGGAATGATATGTTAATGAGTGGTATTAATGAGTGTATGTTACCAAGTGTGATGCAGGATGGAGAACTTACGTGAATAAACATGGGTCTGTCTGTAAACTCAGGGACAGGTAGGTATTATGGTGGAATTTCAGGGTGTGTGTGTGTGTGTGTGTGTGTGTGTGTGTGTGTGTGTGTGTGTGTGTGTGTGTGTGTGTATGTGTGTACTGTTAATGCCTAACAGGTCTTAAAGTGCATTTCTTGTTTTCCCCACAGGTGGGGAGGTGGGTCAGGGTCCCTCCTGCATGCAATCTGATGATGGTGTCCATACAGACACCAAAGATGATGATAGGACTGTTGAGTCACAGGGGGGTTGTCAGAGGCCAAAACTGCACCATCATTTGACATCCCCCTCTTAGCCACACCAACCCCACACACAGTTACAGTGCCTATACATACCCCATCACCAGTGGCCATAGCAGTGGGACACTTGATGGTTGGTGGCAGTACACAGGAGAGTGTGGTATCTATGCAAACTGTCTGGTCACAGCATGCATAGCCAGATGTCTAGCAGGGCACCGCATAGGCAGATGTACCCAGGTGCTCATGCTAGGGCCGCTGGTCATCATGCCCCTGGCAAAAGTGCTACAACTGGTACCACCAGACGCATGTTTCAGACTGTCATGGGGCTCAAGCATGTATGGAACTATACACCAGATAGGGCCTGATGCTGCAGAGGGCTGATCTCTCATCTATAACAGACAACTTCCATGAACTTGCAGGTCATGGATAGATGGTTGCGTGAGATGGTGGGACTCATTGACCGTGGTTTGTCCGTGCTCGAACATGTGGTGGGAGTGGGGTGACAGCCGCGTGGATGTTGGCCAGCAACACCAACAGCTGGCGGTTGACATGGATGTGCTAGGGCACCAAGGTGCTCCCGTAGTGGCAGTACCAGCCCCAGCACTGCAGGAGGGAGCTGTCCACACCACACTACAGCAGGCCACATTGCAAGTGGCCCTGGTCAGTCCCAGGAGGGACCTGGTTCCAGTAGACATCTGTCACCATCAGGTGAGAGTAGCACATCGAGGCCTGTAACTGGATGTGCCCATAGAACCCCTGGCAAGCACAGTCTGTGTGTCCATGGCTGGAGGCAGTGAACTGCAGACCCTGCCAGGTTTGGTCTGCTACTATCCAAAAAACACCTGTATAGGGCAACTACATGGCAGAACTGTGTGCATGCATACCCACACACTATACGAACACAACTAGGGCAACCCCATACCTACACACACCACATCACCATGCCCATTTCAGCTAATTACACCCCTCACCAACACACATGGTTTCAAATGTATGGCCCACCCTCGGTCTCTGGCAAACCAACAACACACCCTGTATATATGACGATACTTGTGCCACATCCCTGTCATCCATAACATCGATGCAGGGACAGGCTAATATGGTTCTGATGCACACAGTGACTGTACTACAGTGTACCAGTGTACTGCTGTGTAACATGTTGTCAGCAGTAATGTTTAATGCATACATATCAGGTAGTGTAGCTGTTCAGCCATGATGCATTATAGCTTAGTAACACTGAGTGATTGTGGTCTCCATAATGCTATCCATTTGTGTTGTAGGTGTACATGTGTCAGCAGGAGGATGGTTTGCAGTCATATTCCTCAAGGGTTATGGCACTGTGGTGACACTATGACTGTGACATATCCTGGGTACAGTTAAACACATGTCACATGTCTGTATAACAATTACTGCCTGTGCCACATGGACAGGTGACCTGCTAGGACCTGTATTATCAGCAACCTGATATAGAGCCATCCACATACAAGCACACTCTTACTTGGCAACACTGGGACTAGACCCCTACCTAGGTATGTAGTGCTACTGATGTGTGTGGCTTTCATTGCACACACCACACAGTGTTTAGGGTGAGGTGTTTTTCAGGTTACATGTTACATGCAGAACATCCCCAGACATGTACAGTATGGTAATGGGGGATGTAATGGTTGTATATGGACAATAAATAGTGTGACATACCATCATATACACATTAACAGACAGATAACAGGCACACACACATCTGAGAGACCTGGGCCTATTGGTGCTAACTTGTCAGTGTGTCCAATGTGTTACAGGTAGGCTGCACACAGCACATGCATAACTGGGCTGGATTATGGTATCAGTTACCTGTATGGTTGATGGTGACAGTGGTCACCATACAGTGGTACATGAGACATGTACAGGGGGTACCATGGTGTAATGACAGTGTACGCAGTACCCACATCCCAAGTGGATATTGTACACACCTGAACCCACGATGACACTCTGACATACCCACCATCACACATTGCCCATGACTGCGATATAACCCATTGTCCATCCCAACAGTGGTACTACAGGGATATGCATTGATTGCACATGCCACAGGAATAGTAGGGTGATACATTGTCATGCCTCACCTATAGGCAGCAACATCACTATCTGTAATACTGTGTGCCAATGCATATTGTAATAGAAGTATGTAGCCTATGAATGCAGTATCCTACAGATATACAGACATGCACACATACACACACTTGTCAGAACTCAGTGGGTATCCCATGCCTATCAACCCATTTGTACAACACTGTTGTGCTGGTACTGCAAGGCTGATGTAGCCATTAGGGAGAGGAGTGCACCAGGGTATATGTAATGTCCAGTACAGTAGCAGCCACATCATACTATGACAATGGGTGTTGCGGTGGTTGTGAAGGCCCTCATGGTATTCTCAACTACAGGTGTACTAACACAGAGACACTGATATCCTCAGTAATGCATATGCACACATTTGTCAGTAGTGGGGTGCATATCTGCAGGTGGTCATAGTTGTGTACCTGCCTATTGTCCATGGAGAGATGGGACGTCTAGGGGATGTGTGTACAGTGGTATCATGCCACCTGCCATGTGACAGCAAGCAATCTATTGACAGACACCACTGTGGTGACCCTCAGGGTGAGAGTGACATGCATCAGCCAATCCTCTGGGTACCTCCTGCAAATGGCCACTGAGATGATCCAGTTAACATGTATGCAACATGTATTACAAAACTTGGTTAGTGTCTGTGATGGAGACCTGTACGCAAGCATGTCCTGTTGACTGTGGTAGTGTAGTGGAGGAACCCATGGCATGTGGTGCATACAGGATGATGTGTCCTATCTGTGCCAGTTATAGCACAGCTGGGCAGACATGTCAGTGTCAGTCAAGCATAGGTTGCCTGTATGTATCCAAGCTGGATACCTGCCATCTGCACATCTGTACAGGGACAGACAGACATCATCCTGGCAAGTAGCTATACAGTGGGATGAATGTGTCGACAGATAGACGTCTGACAACAATATGCATGCCATTACTACATGTTGGAAGCCCTCGCTGACATGTGCTGTACAGACAGTAGTCTACAGTTACTTTCCACATGTCAGATCATTATCCAGTAGGGAATATATATACTGTGACACAGCTCACACAGCAGGAACACAACAGTGAGGCCTCAGAGTCCAGCTATGCCTGCAGGGGTACTTGTTGCCTTTACTACATTTAGCAATCTACTCTTGCCTGGGAAAGTACTGTCAACAGTAGTAATGGCATGATACACTACATTCCAGTATGATGGTATGTAACCTGGGTTACTACCCTTGAATGTAACACATTCACATGGATAAGAGTGATGTACAGGTCTTTTATACTTGAATGTCCCAGACATGACACTCACACCCCCTGCTACAGTAATGAAGGCACATAGACTCATGTTTTGTACATGGCATTGCATATACTTATTACAGATGTCATTACCGTGCTATGTTATCAGACAGGGATATGAGCACTGATTAGCAGGGCTGAGCCATGCTTCGCAGGTGTAAGGATTGCTGCAATATAACAGCTTAGCACATTTGCACACTGGTAAGCGAAGCCTACACTGTGTAAGTGGCCTTACGCTTAACCATGTGTAAGCACTGCTTAGCTTCACACAAACCCGTACAAACACACTTAAAGTTGCTCAAAACTGCCTTAACCAGTTTGTACCCAACAGACATGTTCTTCCCAGCAACAAAATAAACAGCACTTGCAGGTCCTGAACCCAGGACCCTGTACACTATCATCACAACAGTTAACCACTATGCCATGACAGCTGTGAAGACAGTTGTTTTTCCAATACATCAGTCAGTGCACATATTGAATAGTATTGAACAATTGCTGTGACTTCCACAATTGTGTAGTATTTGTTAGTGATATTACTGTTGCATCACATATGGTGTTGTATCTAAATATACACAAATCAGATATATAGGCAACTGGGAAGGTATACACAGCTGTAATGTTTACACATGATAAGGATATGGATATATACATATACATATGTAGATATATGTCTACATGTACATACACATGTATATTTATATATATATATATATATATATATATATATATATATATATATATTGCTACACATCTGTATAGTGCATCATATATATGGCAATTTATAGATATCTCTCTCTCCATATATATATATATATATATATATATATATATATATATATATATATATGTATATATATATATATATATATATATATATATATATATATCCATAACTATATATATATATATATATATATATGTATATATATATATATATGTGTATATATATATATTTATGTATATATATATATATATATATATATGTACATATATATGTGCATATATATCTATATATATATATATATATATATATATATATATATGTATATATATATGTCTATATATATATATATATATATATATATATATATATATATATATATATATATATATATACACATACATATATGTTTATCATATATCCAGAACATGGAGTGGAGTCCTACCAATAGTCCCAACTTCTTAGTGCAAGGGGATGTCATATATGTATTTTAGGTATATATGTAGACTATTGCTACTGTAACAGGGGTTGTATTAACAGACATGTTGTGTGTGGGAGGTCACATCTGCTTTTGACATGTATGCCATTGGTTACTGACAGACATCCTAAGGACATCATAGTAGAGTACCACTGCTAGCACAGTAATGATCCTGTGGACTACAGCAGAGATATGACCAATATATGTGGACAGTCTAGCACTCTGTGATCAGTACAGAGGTGTACACAGATCCCCTTCATGCAAGACATGTGGGCCATGCCTGACAATGTGGATATTAACAGCCATGTACATCGGTATAGCACGTAAATACTGGACTACATATGCCCACACAGTTTATTCATTCACACATGCCAGTCTGTCCTGACACATAATACCTGGTGGTGCAGAGGTCACATGGCCACATTATACCCAGTATTTAGGCGACATGCATCTGTACAGAATCCCACTGCTTTGTCAGGAATACACAACAGTTATGGTGGCCTGGCAGCAGTTGTTGTTGTTTGTCTTCATGAACGCCGAGAAGCCAGCTCGACGTTCAACCTTCAACAAAGGCATGCCCTTTTACGCACGTCTTTCGAGCACCCACCCAACCATGGGAAGGACATGCAGACTCCACACAGAGGTGGCCTGGCAGCAGTATGTCTTGAAAATATATGGACATAACAGCACACTGGGTAATTACACTAAGCTGCTAGGCATGTAAGAAAGCACTGTGCAAACTACAAGCAGACTGCCACAAAAGTGGACTACATTTTGTATGGGTGAATACACATGTACCTGCAAATATAGCAGGCTCTACACTCATGTCACAGCACAGAGTAATAGACACCTGTGAAAATGTGCATACCCACAACCAGTGTGAACACAGCCACAGCCACATATGGTATGCAAGCTTAATATGACACTATATGGACTGTCTGATAGACACCATCCTCATATGTGCCACTCACACACTAACCACATAAATTGGGTCATGACACAGTGTGGTCCGATGCTTGTCTGTGGTATGGGACATGTGTGTGTTTGGCCCTATCTACATGTGAGCTGATAGGGTACCATACACTGGAGCAGTATGTGACATCATATAGAACAGGACCAAGTATAATGGCATCTACCACAGTCTGTGCACAGGCCAAGGTACATATGCTCGATACACATACTGTTGATAATCACCATAAGTACACAGACCCCAGTACTGTTCACACAACCACAGAATGCCCAGATTATGTCCATATAAATAGCCCCTACTATACATAACATGTCTAGCAGTCTGATATCTGACTGGCTTGTTATTAGCTATGATGTCTGTAAATAATAGTGTACAGAACATATGCACCTCTTACTGCATGACATATGTGCAAAGGTTGACAGACTTGTGGCTGGAGCCACAAAAACTGGACCAATATTCGCATGTTGCTGTGATACCCTCATACATTTACTGTTGTAACAGGGTTTGTTGTGACATATGTCCTATGAGGGATATGAAGTCAGTAACTCTCATGGCTGTCACCATGTACTGACTGCAATCCTCAAACTATGCTTCTGCAGCTCTAAGATAGGTGATCTGTGAGTAACACAAGAAGCATAAGACTCCAAACACTGCCCAGTCTGCAGATAACCCTTCAGATGGGAGTTTCCTCAAACACATAACACTGTCATGACAGGTATTAAATCATGTAGACCAGCCATATCCACACACACCCTGTTAAACCAACATTACTCAAAATGCAGAAGAGCAACACTTATATTCTGCAGTCATGTCTGGCACACCCCCCTCCTGTTTGTTGGCCTGTCTCCACAGTGTATGTTGTTAGAGGTAAAGCCCAATACTATCTGTGATGCTGTTTGCCAAACACCAACATGAGGTCCTGCTCACAGTGAATGAAAAGGGCCAACACACACATGATGTTCCTAGATATTGGAGTGTGTTTCTATGCAATTGGCTATAGGAAAGTTACCACAGCTGTTCCACATGCAATCAGTTAGAGGAGAACTGCAGTTTGTGCAGAGGCCATTAGCTGAGCATGAGCATCACTTACAAAACACAAGCTGCTGCCTAAGCAAAGCAGGTGTACTTCTCCATATCCACCAGCGAGGGAGTGAGAGAGAGAGAGAGAGAGATAGACAGACAGAGACAAAGTAAGTCAGGGAGGGAGTGGGAGAGTAAAACCTAAGCATGTTTGTGTCACACACTTACCAGTAAGGGTTTCAAACCTCTGACTATGTATTGCTATCACATGTCTATGCAGTTATTGCTTGTGCCACATAGCTTACATGTTGGGGAGCTGTCCAAAGGTATAACTGATGGTGTGTGACATCTGCAAAAGTTATATAGGAGCGATAAGGTAGGTGTAGTACACATGCCTGTCCACATGAACAGGTGTCAATGTCGACACAACCACACTCTCTCAGGAACTCACACACATTAACACAGTTGGCAGGGTCAGACATTGATTTCCTAATTAGCTAGTTTGCCACAATACAGTAATGTTATAACACAGTTGGCAGGGACAGGAATAGACTTCCTAACTAGCTAGTTTGCCACAATACAGTAATGCACAGGTATCACATGCACCACAGGGGTTATCCGGATGATATATGGGAAAAGGGTATGTGAAGGTGTTTGACATCAGACGGCATGCTTCAGTAGGAAAATGGGAGTTGTAGTGAGTGTGAATGGGGTTGAAATCATTATACTCCACACACACAGACACAGGATGCCAGTACTGACATGCATGGATGCATTGCTTCACAGGTGTGTAGAGGTTGACTTTGACAGAAGGCTGTACAAGGCTAGGTGAAAGGTATACCTTGGCATCAGGCCATATGACAATGGTCTACAGTGTGACTCAGGGGTGTAGTGCCTGGATTAGCCCACATAGGTGGGTATTGTATTCACCATCCAGTCATCTGGGTTACTATTGTGTGTGGCTAGTGCTGTGTAATGCTTGCCATGTATGTGTTCTATAGTCCATGACATGGACAGTGTCTGGGATGTGCACACGTCCCACATGCATGTTCTGTGACATGTGGAACTGTACATGGGCTGTCTGGGCCATGTTGTGTACACAGATTGTTGTTATCAGATGTGCCAGTCCTGGCCTCATGTGGCGGGAACTGGCAATGGACACCAGGTTGACCCTGCACCTACACTGACAGCATGATACAGGTATTCCCTTGTGTCAGTGGCATCTGTCTATACAAGGCATGTGTTTAAGGCATGGTATGTCCTTTGTGGGTCACATTTGATGGCACTACAGTTGTTGCAAGTGTCCAGTGGGGTACATAGTGAAGGCGCACTGCCTGCAATTATGTGCCTGTTGTAGTGATTGGACAAGGTGCCATGCCCTCTGCAGTCCACTGCAATCACACCATGGTTACTATATGTGAGCAATATGCAGGGTACTATCAACAAAGCGGTTGTTGTCTAGGTGACTTTGTTTATGTACGAAATATGGGTTGAGAGTGTTCTCTGGGTAATACCAGGGTTGCCTAATTTGTTTGCCAGGCCTTGATGTATAGGGGTATGGATTGGCAACCCCAGCCTCTCTGCTGTTTGACATCTGTTATCCTTGTAAGGTGGACATTGTGACATATAATAGGCCTGCCATATTTGAAATTTGCAAAACCCGCTCCACAATGAATCCTGTTGTTACACACACACAGACAACTCCACACAGGATACAAATGAAAAACACAGACATACACACACAACAAGTCTCACAGTCACCATGTCTGGGATTGGAATTCATACCTGACTAGTACATCACACTACAGCATTATGCAGTTATAGCACATGCCACAGAGATGACTAGGCTACTCCTTCCCCAAAGGTATATTTCAAGGTAAATTACATCAGCAGGCTTGCCAAAGAAGGGCAATGGAGGTCGTATTGACTGTGAATGGCCTCAAAAGCATTGCTCCCTACACAGACAAACGCAAACACAACCATCCACATTTTCCATGTCTGGAAACAGAACCCCTACCAAGTTAGTATATCAAACCACAGCATTACACTGTTTTAGGATGCACCATGGAAATTACTGAGCTACTTCTTCCCCAAAGGTGTATTTCAAATTGAATGACATCAGCAGGCTTGCCAAAGTAGGGCAATGGAGGTTGCATTGACTCTGAATGGCCTCAAAAGCTTTGCTCCCTACACAGACAAACATTCACACATGCCATGTCTGGGATTAGAACTCCTACCTAACTAGTTTATCACACTACAACATTATGCACTTATAGGACTTGCCACAGAGATTACTGGATTACTCTTTCCCCAAAGGTGTATTTCAAAGAGAATGACATCAGCAGGCTTGCCATAGTAGAGCAATGGGGAGGGCAGTGTGTGTGGATGGGCCATAACCCATTCATCTAAAGGCAGACACACCACACTCAGGCACACACAGGTTTATATTCCACAGGTGCATGTATACAACTGCTAGATGACTATTGCCTTGTACAGTCATGTTGCACAGTTAGCACTAGCACCACAGAGTCTATAATGCTGAGAGATTCAGAGGCAAATGTCTACGGTGAGTGACATTTACACATCATGTGGTTGTAGCCATTTGGCTGTGTGCTGGGTGGGACAGGCCTCATGATGGAAGGCTCTTTGTCACTGTCACTCTCTTCCACACATCTATGTATGTGTACTTTTGGCATATTATAGTGTGTTGTCCTTGTATATATGTGTGTATTCCTATCCAATGTGTGTGCAAAGCATGACTGGTGCATACTGAGGAGTGTATGCACTAACATCTGCAACTGTCAGATATGTATGGTCCACTGTTGTTGACAGACATGGGCTTCATTTCTTTAAGTGTGGGAGCATGCCCAGTATGACCTTCTGTATTGAATGTGTGAATCCATTCCAGGTAGATTGTGCTCCAGTGCAGACTTTTGTGTTCTACACCTAGAGCTAGCAAACTGTTTCTGCAGGATATCTGTAGATCAGTTGACAATATGGGGAGAAAATGGGCAAAGGATAGTGGGTTACTGTAGGTAATTGTGTCTGTGCTGCTTCTGCTACATGGTCCTGGTGTTAGCAGAGATATTCAGACACGTGTACTGTTATACACTGTGATGTTTTATGTCATCAAGTACTGTCAGATAAAACTGAAAGCAAAAAAAGCACCAGTATGACAAATGGAAACCACAATGTTTTATTACCAAGTGCAGTGCTTTCATTAAATAAAAATTTACTTCATCAGAACAAGAGGTACAAACAGCCAAGCTTTTAAATACACTAAAAACATTGCCAATAGGTTAAAACACACCAATCACTGTCCTTTGTCTTGAATAAATTAATAAATTAATTACTTAATATCAATACAACTCAAAATTAAAGGCATATGTATTAAAGTCTGTCAGGTAGATGTATTTGCTTGCAGTGATGTCCTGGGGAACACAGGGTGAATGCAGCTGTGTCCAGTATTGTGGTCAAACACCTACATATTCTTGCCAACTCATACCATTCTGGAGAGGGAGCTGCAGACACTTGCTGCTGGGTCTGTGTAACTGGTTCAGCACCTTGGTACAGTGGTGGCAGAGGGTCCCATACTTGTACATCTATCGATGTGACAGTATGGCCTTATCTTGCTGGGGCAATACCTCACAGCTGTACAGATTCACACAGTATATCCAGAGACAGGGGTCTTAAGTTAGGACATTACCCTTACACATTGTGGTTTATGAGGAGAGTTGTAGCCACCATTCTTGTGTTTGCAGCCAGGGATAGTATGTGCACACAGCTGTGTTTCGGACATCCCACACTCCATGCTGCCCATGCTCCCACCCCATCCTCTATTATTCTATCCTCTTCCATAGATTATGCGAACATTCTCTGATACTTTCCCTAGAGTTATCACCTCATCACAGCAGTATATTGGTGTTGGTCCACAGTTCATGCAGTAGGATATGGTGGACATGTTACTGTGGTTTGTCCACATGGCCTTGCATATGGGTTCTGTGGACTGTTATGTTGTTATTTGGGAGTCCATGACATAACATACATTGGCAGTATGGGTGAGACACAGGCCTTTGGCATAGGACTGTAGGTCATTTGGTAGTGATGCAGGCCAGCTGTAGCAGGCAATTGCATTCTGTCAGTTCTGCAGTCCCAGACTGAAATATAGTATATTCCCCTGGGGTGACAGGGTAGGTGTGCTAAGCATTCATGCCAATACTTTCTGCCAGTATTGATCCAGTGGTGTAGATGCTGGCAGTGTGCTGCTTACAGCTAGGGACACACCTGCATGGGACACCTGCTCTGTATGCTGCATTCTTTCGCTATTGCCATACACAGGTGGGGGTCATATTATACTCATTCCCAACAGCAGGGATAAGACCGGAGAGGTACCTGTGGGTGGTGGTTGGGTGAGCTGGGTGCATGTGTGCTATGGACACTACTTGCATCTGACTCATAGATATACATAGTGCATTCCACTTATGCTTACTTGTGCAGGGACATCAGCTGTTTCTCAATACATCATTCCTATGACCTTTGTGGTCTGCCAGTGTTTGGCCGGATGACATCGGAATTCCCTACTACAAGCCCAGATAATGCGCTGCAAACCTGTATGTACAATTCCGAGGATGTGTCTATTTAACAGTTACACATTATACACTGTCTGTCTGGGGTACTTCTTCCTGTGTACTGCTTGTATATCTGGCCTGACAGTCATGCCATGTCTATCTTTCAGATGGTGACACATATTACTTCCAAACATTTACAATGGCTTACTGCTAGGATGTGTTATTCTGGGAAGCATTGTGCTTGGCATTGCAGTTATGAGGACTTGGCCTGTCATTGGCAGTACTGGGCAATGGTCATCAGGACAAACCTCACCATGCATACATACTGACCACTCTTACACAATGTACAACACACACCAACCTAACACACACAGACCTGCATATTGTACACATGCTACAATTTATCCTGCTACCTTGGCCAGCTCAGGTACTCTGTGCTCCACTGGTGTTATACCTACACATACATGTTACTACATTTCTACATAGGATTGGGGGGAGCACACCTGTGTGTTACTACGTGTCTACATAAGACTGGGGGGGGCACACCTGACTGTTAATCCATTTCTACATTGGATTGTGGGTGGGCACACCTGTGTGTCAGTACGTGTCTACATAGGAATGGGGAGCACACCTGACTGTTACTACATTTCTACATAGAAATGGGGGTGCACACCTGACTGTTACTACATTTCTACATAGGATTGGGGGGCACACCTGACTGTTACTACATTTCTACATAGGAATGGGGAGCACACCTGACTGTTACTACATTTCTACATAGAAATGGGGGTGCACATCTGTGTATTACTACTTGTCTACATAGGAATGGAGGGGCACACCTGACTGTTACTACATTTCTACATAGGATTTGGGGGGCACACCTGACTGTTACTACATTTCTACATAGGATTTGGGGGGCACACCTGACTGTTACTACATTTCTACATAGGACTGGGGGGGCATACCTGTGTGTTACTACGTGTCTAAATAGGAATGGGGGCACATCTGACTGTTACTACATTTCTACATAGGATTGGGGGCACACCTGACTGTTACTACATTTCTACATAGGATGGGAGGCACACCTGACACTTATACACATTTGCTATGGTTGTACTGGTATGTCAGGTACTCCATTTCATTCTGTATTCTAACCTATAATGCCGACTAGAGGCATATCAGTGTACTACGGGTCTTAAGTTTGATTGACCTATGTATCAGTTTCTGACTTCTTACCCTTCAGAACTAACATCCCACTGCTTGACCTGTTTTAGCCTGTCTGTGTAGGCCTGCGGGGGGAGGTTACCCATAGCCATCATTCAGAGGAATTAGCACAGCCTTTGTGTCTACACCTGTCCTGCTGGCTGAGACTGTTTTTGGGTATGTGAGCCTCCCTGACTGGCATGTGTGTATCCTATGGACACACATAGCCCAGCACATTTCCTGCAGTGTGTTTTGTCACCTTGTCAAGTACTGGCTACTATGGTGACACCAGTATTTGTTACAGATCTCATGCTGCCACTATAGGTGTCTACTATCTGCTGGCATCCCATTTAGCCACCCGATTCCCATGCATGCTCACATCCATACCATAGATACATGTAACAACACATACTACTCCATTCAGCAATTGGTAGGAAGAGTGATTTACCTTGTGGCTTTGCCAGTATTGAGGCTGGTGCTAGAGGGCTGCCTATGTCAGATGCACATAGTACACTCCCGATACATGGTTGAGCACAGGTAGTATCATGTTTGGCATCCCTTTTACTGTATGTGCAAGTCAGAGAGAGGTGTCATTCCCTGGGTCCCTACTGTGTCAGTGTATGTGCTATGTGTTGCCTCTTTGCCAACGCCAGCGCATACTGGGCATGCCTCCTTCTGCCTTCTGGGGCATGCTCAGGTTGTTCCTCATCTGAGTCACCCTGTTTCTGCAGGATCATATTGTGTAGCATGGCACATACGATGACAATTTTTATACATGTAGCTGGTGAGTACTGCAAGGCTCCACCAGATGTGTCCATTCACTGGAACCATGACTCAAGCATCCCAAACACTTGCTCTATTAGAATTCTGGTCTGTGCACGCGCCTCATTATGGAGTTCTTGTTCGGGTGTGTGCGCATTTCTGATGGGTGTCATCAGTCACGGCTCCAGTGCGTAACCTGCATCCCCCACTAGCATAAGGGATGTCCCCATTGGCAAATCTGTGGTACAGCTGTGTCAGATGCCAGATGTGGTAGTCATGATAGCTTCCAGGGCAGCCAGCACACACATTCATTATAATGCCCTGGGCATTGCACACGACCTGGTAGTTGATGGAGGGGAAGCCCTTGCGGTTGATGTAGATCCTACCCTGCTCACCCGGTGGTGCTTTGATGCATATATGCGTGCAGTCTATAGCACCCACTACCTCAGTGTATTCTGCTATTTGGTGGAACTGGTGGGGTACCCTGGATGATGATGCCTGTGAGATCCCCATGATATCCCCAGTTGACCTATGGACGGTACCTGTGGCTAGTATTCTTAGGCGTACACATACCTTGGTATCCACTGGGATGAGTTCCCCTCTGTTAGTTCTGTATGTCAGGCGTGGCCAGCACAGCTCAACAATTTGCTGTAGGAGGTCCCTGTCCACCCTATAGCGCTCCACTATCTCCAGCTCATGTAGCCCCTGGTAGGTTACCCTGGGTCTGTACACTCTTCTCCATCTCCTCACTGTGGGTTGGTCAACAGCATTCTTATCCTCACCACCCTCAGCCTCTTCCACATGTTGATGTATGATAGCTACTGCAGCCCCTATCATTTTGTTGTTTTTGTTTGTTAAAATTTCCCCCCTTGTATACACTGGTGGTGTAGAGTATGTGGGAAAAAACAAAGGGAAAGGTGTTTGCATAGTTTATAGTAGTGTTCTGGCCTGGGCTGCTGCCTGTGTAATTGGCTGATTCTGATACATTTCACCAGCCAGCTATGCTAGTTCTCCTCGATTACCTTTCTAGTGCTGTTTTCCTTTCCCATTGCATTCCTGTTTAAGCCCGAGGGTGCACCATGCAATCACAGTGCTCAAATGTGCACAGAGCTGCTATTTCCTGGTTTACTTTTTTTTTGTTTAAAACCTGGTGTGCTGCACTCACACCTGTTTCAGCACTGTAAAGAGTGCTAGGCAGCCTCAGACACACCCCCTTGCTTAGGTCTGCTAAGCTAAGGGCAAACCCAAGCCACAAGGCTCTAATCCACTTACAGTATGCCTGGCACACTTGCCTATGATGTCAGCTAACTCTTAGGCTCGAACCATGCTATTCCTGCACTTACACTGTTGGGCGCTGACTAGCACTGAGGTGAAATCTGGGATTCAGTATCATTCCCCTCATTTGCATAGGATTGCCTGCTAATGCATAGTTACAGGTCCCCCACTTAGCCTCCCCCCTTAGCAACCACTATTCACTGGCCATGTTGTCTTCTGCCTGTCATTGAGTATAATGGCAAAATAGTGATTTTGGTTAGAATGCTTATTTCAGGTTCTGTTATATATTTTCAGCCCGATCACGTTTGCGTGCTGCTGCCCTACGCTTAAACAGCTGAAATCGGCTAAAAAAATAAAAGTTATTTTTTTTATTTTGCAACTGTTTTCTATGCCAACAGCCATATATTTGACCATTGGCATGGTTTCCACATAATATACACACTTTGGAGCTGTCATGACTCCGTTTTGTAGTTTGCAGAAATGTACTCGGTTACTAACAGAGTACATTTCTGCATGCCACACTAGTCCTGCACGACTGGCTGACAGCTTCCTGGATCACAAATTCACCTTATTTGCATGGTTTTCACCTGCAACTAAGGTAATTTGCATACATGAGTTATTTCAGTGCAGGAATAGTGCAGGAGCACTCATGCACGTCCCTGCAGCTTATTCCTGGATCGCATGGTAGCCATATTGCTTCCAGAAGCTCCTGCCCTGTTCCTGCACACCATGCAGGGCTTGCTGAATCTGGGGGAATGTTTTAAATAGTAGTACTAAGCAAGTAACAATCTTTGTTTTTCACTCCAAGCATTTTATTGGTGGCTATTTAATTGCTGCTTGTATAAATTGAGGGAGGGAACACAAGAAGCTTATCTGATGAAGCCTTTTTACAGACGAAAAGTATGTGCCATTGTGAATGTTAATGTCTTCTGTATGAAACTGTAGAAAATAAAGAGCATTTTTATTGCCTTTTGGTTCAATGGGGTACTTCCTACAGCCTTGGACTTTATATTTGTTTATTGGCTATTGCTTTGAAGGCTGGTTATTCCTCAATTTTGAACATTTAAGGATCATATAACCATGAAGGACATCTATAAAAAAAATGGTCTGAATGGTGACTTGAATTTAAATAGAAGTATAAAAAGTCTTTTTTTCAATGGCAGGATGATATAAGAAAGAAAGAGAAAGTGAACTATGGGAAAACTTATTGAAATGTATTAAATAATTTAGAGAATAATATACGACGGTATTATGATAGGGAAAAATATAAAAGAAATCAAGAAAAAATAAGGCATGATTGTTTAGGCAGAGATATTATTTTCAAGGGAGAAGGGAGGAGCTCAAGATTAAACCCAGTAAGAAAAGATCTGTTGTATATGAGTGAGGATGAAGAGAATTGTGGTTACTAAATCTAGTCATTTATTCTGCGTCTTTTAATTTGTATAGAGTATTAAAGAGGGTAAAGGAAGGGAATCAGAATGTAATAGTGAGAAAGTTTAAATATAAGAAAAAAAATCTGGGAGACAATGAGAATAAGAAAAAAGAGAAAAATATTTAAATGAAGAAATTAAAAATTATCAAGAAAAATACTAATATTTAAAATAAAAACTGAAGATATACAAAGGTAGAAGGATGTCGTATAATAATGTGATGAAACAATATCATTATGTAAATCCATGGAAAAAATTTACCAGACATTATTAAATCCAATAAAATACAGAAAAAGTGGAGTTCTAAGATAGAGTATCAGCATTTCCTACGGATACTGGTAATACATAAGCAACCATTAATGGGAAATACACCATATAAAAAGAAAGCTGAAAGAGTGTGTTTATTTTGTAGGTAGGAAGAGTCAAAAGAACATGCCTTCTGAAATGTAAAAGACTGTTTAAACTCTGGAAAAAGCATGTGAACATTTTTGAGAATATTAATGACATACTACAGAAATTAATATGATTATGTTTGGATACTGTAAGAATAATTTATTTTACGTAATATGTCTTATTTGGAATAAAAGACTCAATGAAATTTTGTTTCATGGGAAATGGATTTCTGGCAGATATATTGGGAAAATCAGATTATGGTTGTGGTAGAAGAAGTAGGCATCAATTATGGAAGAATAACAAGGAAGATGTTATAAGAAAAATGATAGTAAAACAAATTAGAAATGTGTATATAAGTGCTTGTAAATTACACTTTATAAATATGTGAATAATGTTTTTATGTTGTGTTAAATAAAGGACCCCTTACTATTTTCAATAGATGCATTGGAATCTTTTAGATCCACTTGAGCTGCCATCCACTGAAGCAGACAGGACATCAATTTAATGCCTCATTTGATGGATGACAGTCAGGAGTGCAACACCCCTATTATAGGGCACTGCAGTGTCAGCAGTCAATCCACCTGCTGTGGGATTAGAATCCACAGTCTTCTCCACCAAAGGTAAGTATGCTACCTGTTTTGTCACTGGCACTGACAGTTCAAAAGGATTCTGGTACATACAAAAAAGAGTGTGGTATCCTAAAATCCCTCATGAAGTCTGTGACCTTTCTGCATGACTGAATCTTTAAAACATCGAAGGTTTGATGTTCTGACTGCCCATCACCCATACAGTGGCAGACACTATGGTTCTTGTACATTGATTCATTTGTATGTGATTTCCTTATACTGGAATCTGACATACCAATGAGAATATGCTAAATGTAAGCATTTTTTAAAGATCAAATGTAATCACTGATTCTGATTATATCTATATCATAAAATGAAGAAAATGATAGAATGAGACCATGTGTTTTAAGACCATGAACGCATACCAAACTGCTAAAATGATAACTTGTTATTTCAAGGTCAAAGCTGATTTACTTTCTTTGGTCTGTTACAGCCGCATATCAAAGCTATGGGCTGCAATCAACAGGAGTTTAGCATATTGCGTGGTGCAAATTAATACAGGCAGTGGCACAGATAGTTTGATCATGCATCAGGAAAAAAGAGTGGTATGCAATGCATGCTAATAAGTGCCTAATGACATGATGTGAGGTATGCAAATAATGGCATATAAAATTGCACATGGTTTCCAATAAACTGAAAAGACAAATGCTTGTGATAGTACATAAATCATATCTAGGAACAGTGCATGCCTCCCACCGCCCACCTCCTAAAAAAGTAAATCACTCTCTCTGTACCTCTGCCCTACTGGTGTCAGATTGGGATGAACGTGAAAGAAAAAGAAGAATTAGCTATGGTTATATAGTTCATTTTGTTTCTGTCATACATATACCCAGCATGCCTCCTCATCCTATCCTCAAAAGGTAGTCACCTTTAGCCTGCACCTCTGATAAAAGACTTCAGCTAAAATGAAAGAATACATGGCCATAGTAATGTATGTCTATATTTTTGCCTTTAGATAAATATACACAGCTTACCTTATCACTAATCCCAAAAGATAATCAGCAGTATATTCATTTGATACCTGATTATGAAAAAAGTGAAAAGAAAAATTATCACAATACTGTATTCCAACTTACTGCTCCTAGAAAGTGCACTACCCTTAAACAAGCTATAGTAACCTTTTGTGTAAAACTCTTAGGTTTGATTGTGAGGAAAGTTCAAGAAGTAATATTCATGCTGTCCCCAGCACCTCAAAACACTCCATCAACCTTCTGTATATACACCGTCCATGGTCTCCAAACAAGTTATATGGACATGCAGTGTATTTCTGAGCATGGCAAGCTTTTCACTAGTAAGCTGCTGGTAAGAGGTTCGGAAAGGAGCCTTTATACTAAGCCTTGTTAAAATCCATTTATAATTCAAGGAGTATGGATGCTGGCAAGCCTCCAGATGCTCTGATGGTATACATATTCTGTGATTTATTTTATGCCTTTTAATGACAGTTACTTATTAACTGTTCTTTTTTTTCTACTGCTACTCAGGTGAGTTATGTACGAGTTTCCCATACTGAGTATTTCCACAGAGAAAATTAATGATAATAATTTTTTCACGTCTGATCACACAAACAAACTGCAAAAAGAGTTTATCACAAAATGCACTGATAATATTTTTTCACTCAAGCTGCACATCAGCGTACACACACACAGACACACAGACACACACACACACACACACACACACACACACACACACACACACACACACACACACACACACACACACACACACACACACACACACACACACACACACACACACACACACACCACTCACACTTCTATCTATGCTTTTACTGCTGTTACTCCACAGAGACAACTGATGTTGCCCGCACAGTTTACTAGACAACTAGGAAAATAAAGTAGATTGCCAGTCCTTTCTTCTGCACCTCATGCACACCTCACTGACATACCTATGGGCAATTTATAGTATTGCCAGTATAGTATCCACATGTCTTTGGAATATAGAAGGAAACCTGAGTGCCCAGAGAAAACACACATGAACACAGTGAAGATATGCAGATGCTACAGAAAATACACTCTAGCCAAGACTTGAACCAGAAAATCTCTTGCTATGAGGTGACAGTGTTACATACCATTCCACTGTGCCACCCTACACAGTTAATTACAGACAAATTGGAGGAATATGCGTTCACCTCTGGTAGGTCTACAGGATGTTAGAGGAAACCAGATCACCGAGAAAATACCCATTCACAAGAAGGAAAGACATGCAGATCCACACAGGAGGAACCACAGCCAAGAGCTTCACTAGATAATCAAATCAGCTGGCTCAGTCAGCACCCTGTGCTGGTACTGTGAACCAGCGCTCCACCCCTTCAGCTCGTCAAATACAGAACAAAAAGAAGCACTATTGTCAGTTATTACAAAGCCACAACACACACTCCCAGCTGCCCACTCCCTCCTGCCCAGCCATTCAGGTCCCATTTCTGTGCCCTGTCCCCAAACCTCCTCTGATGGAATCAAATCTGAGCACTGCAGTGCTCCATGTAGGGTCTGAACAGTAGAAAAAAGCTTTTTTTAATGAAAACCTGAGTGCAGTAGCTATCCTGCCTGCATGGAGCACCAAGGCACTCAAGTTTTAGTGAACAACATTTCCTTCTAATAAGCTGTAGCAAACCACTTGCTACAAATGTAGCAAACAGTTACTAGACTTTATATCCTGCCTGCAAGGAGCACGGCAGCTCTCAGATTTTGGGTTAAAAAAAGAGAGAGTTTTTTTAGCTTTTAAACTGTATAATGTAGCATAAAATTTCTATAGTTAAGACCATGTACAGAGTGCTACAGTGCTCAGGTTTGACTGCAAATGCCAGTATTGCATTAAAGAAAGATCGGGATTGGCTTATTTCATCCCCAACACTTTGCACCCAAGGCAGTTGCCCCTTTCACTCCATCCTAACTATGCTACTGAATCATCTGTTGTAGCGTTGCAACATTACTTGCTGCTCCACTGTGCCAGTTATAGTTGCTTTCACACCTACTTATTTTATTCACATCTGAAGTTTAACTGTGAACAAAATTGAAATAAATTATTGCCAATGTGTTACTCTTAGATGCACTGCAACAGTCTCTCTGCCATATACATGCACACATACATGCAGAAATGAAAGCTATGATTATTTTACATTTATTCAACAAAATACAGTACATTGAATAACACTTTTCCTGCCAAGTCAGATCTCTGATAATTCATCTGTGATCAGCAACAAGAGGTTAATTCACATTTATTCAGAGATTACCCCTATAACCATCAATTATAGTCACTTTGTTGACTGTGTATACCTCCGTTGTCTGAAAAAATGATGGTCACAGTAATGTACTTTACTTTGCTTTACAGAAGCACACAGTAGTCAGCTACAGTTTAAGTATTCCAATCATAGTTTTTGATCTCTTATTGGAGACAAAACAAAATATAATGTAGGGATAAAGGCTGATAGTCAGGGTCAGATTTTAAATATTGCCCTTATAATAACAAGTTTTGCATTAGGATAAATGTTCTGAAATATATGGTGTGAAAGTTAAATGTCGGTCATTTACTTACTGCAATATCCAAAGATGTACCAGAAAACCACAATTATTGCAAGGAACAGACCAAAAATATGACATAACACCAAACACATTCTATGAAATCAGGAACAGTTTCCAGTTTGCTTCACACAAATGAATGTCAAGTCCAAACTGGTGATTGCATATATTTGACTGCCTGCATAGTAAAAAAAAAAACTTACTTTTGCTGCTATCCAGACTGTCCTGAGTTATCTACTCCCTGACTACAACATTTTCTTTTCCTGCTGACATTTAGGTTTTAAACAAGAGCATTCCTTTCAGTTCAAGATTCAAAACTTACAGACTTTCAACTCATGCTCACTTATGAGCTGCACAAGAAATCCTTTTGGAGACACCCTTATTTTCTGCAAATCCTTTTCTAGGCATTTGGGTCCACCCCAACTGAGGGACATTGATGGTCTATATTCAAATTCCAATCCAGAGCAATGAGTCCACCCATGAAATTTTGCTGAATGCCCTATGGCTTAGGAAAAACCCTCCTTCTATGTAAGAACATAAACCCAATTTGCAGGAATTTATTCCTGTGTAATACATAGCACTTCTGATTAGTCTTAACAAAACAGTATTATTTCCCTACATTACATACTACACAGCAGAATTAGAAATATTTTAAAGCCCAGCGTACTTAAACATACATTTTTATAATATTTACATTGCAAGCAGCATTCAGTATTACCATAATGCCACATGACCTTTGCCCAAGAGTAAAACCCATGTGGTTTGAACTTAACTGGAGGGGTTGTGGGACCAGAACAAACCATTAAAGTACAGGAGGAAGGTTGGCTTTGTGTTTCTAACAGCTTAGTAAACAGCAAAATATCAGAGTGGAAATCAGGCCAAAAGTCCCTAAAAGCAGTATTATTTAGGCCGTAAGTAACCCATGCAATTATAGAGTTTTGCAGTGTCACTGTGTCCTGAAAAACAATCACAGCTTTCTAATTTGCTGTTCAACAGCTGACAATGACTACGTCTATCACCACAAGTTTTGTCAATGGAGCCTCTTTTCATATGTCAAAAGTGCTAACAATTGCGGTAGATTTTACACACAGCATTCAGTTACTTCTGAAATTCTGTGCTTACTTTGGGTGAGTTTTCCTGTACAATACTATATTGTATATAGAATCAGACCTTGGAAAAAAATCAGTTTTTACTTTGTCAGAGTATTCCCGCTGCTGACAATCCAATTCAAATAAATGGGTACTCTGTTCAGGTAATAATTGCTCACTTTCTGTTCAAAGGCAGCACTGTTATTCCTTTTACGCTCTACTGCATTTGCACTTACTTTACTTTTATTGTTTTTGATTTGCCTACTAGAGTTTGCATTGTTATCATTTTGTATTTCGAATTTGTTTTCAGCGTTTACCATATGCATCTGAAATTTTCTACTGACTTCCTTCCCTATAGGCCTGCTTTCACTATCGTGCTTTACTGCTTTGTTTTAGGAACTCTGTAGGAATTTCAATTCTTCACCCCTGGAGACATCTCTGTGCTATCATCTGTTATCTTTGTCTTCTTCATCCAGATCTTAAAATACTTCCATATTTCTGTCTAGAAATTATAGAACACTCTGTTACTGTGTCTTAGATAAAACTGACCTGTCAGAGCAGTAGGAATGGCTTCCTTTTTTGATTGCATTTTTTCTAGTACAGAGCTCCAGCTTAGTACTTAAAATTCAGTTTACTTTCCATTCTTTCAGTTTACAAATAAAACAGATTTAATCAATTTAAACTGTCCAAGAAATGTATGGTTTTCCCTTTGGGAAAAAAACATGTCTCCATGACCTACAATATAGGTGGCAGTACACTAAACACAGAAAGTGTGATAAGAGACTTAGGGACACAGGTGGACAGTGGTCTCACCTCTCTAACCCATACGCCCACAATAAATAAGGAATTCATTTATATATTCCAAATTTTCAAATGGAGCTTGTCACTTAGCTAAAAATGTATTTTCTGTTGATGGTGCAAATACTTTGTCTATGCCTCCTGGTTTGAATTTTGTCCTTTCATTACTCCTACTATACACTTTTTCTGCACATCCAGAGCTTTTAAAATGTTTTGTTTTACTATGGGCATTACTACTATACATTTTCCATGTAAGTTTTTCTTTTAAGTAATTACAGTAATCTATAACTCTTTTGAATGGTGTTATTTGTTTTCTTCCCTGATCTCTTTAGCAATATCAAGTAGCGGTCCTAGATGCCTAATATACAATAATTCAAAATGCCTAACCCCCACTGATGCCTGTAGCACATTTGTTATTGCAAATGAGAAGGGTAAGATAACAACAGATCTCAGTTCTTACCACTGACTTCAGTTACTCTTTTTAAAATGCATTTCAACATTTTTTTGAACCTCTGTAGCAAACCATCAATCTTTTTATGGTAAATTCACATTTTTAACCTGTATGACCAGAAAACATAGACATAATTGCTGCATAATCCTTGACATAAAAATAGTGTACTTTAGCTGGTCAGCATCTATTTAGGAATACTCTCTCTAGAGAATAACAGCATCGGTTCTCTGGCAGTAGACTTAGCAGTGACTTTGCTTAATGGTACAACATTTGGAAATGTTGTGGCATAATCTTCTCTGAGCAATATATATTGATTCCACTGCTATATCTTACCAATGTTCTAGCAATGATCATAGCAATAAAATCAATTGGTACATATATAAGAGGCATTGGAATCAATGGATTTATGAACCAAGAATGCTGGCCAGTTTTATGACATTCTCAACAGATTTAAAATTTTTTTTTTTAATTTCTGGACAATACAGTCTGGCTAATATTTTGCCTTAGTTTATGCCTTAGTTTATTCATTCCCAATGACATCCAAGTGCATGACTATGTAAAAGTTTCATAACTAAAGTCCTATAAGGCTTTGATACTAGTAACCCATGTGTAATTTCTTCTTTATGTTAACTCACCATATATAAGAGAACATTGTATAGTTCAAAGTTATGGTAAAATGTCGGTCTAACTTCTACTTTATTGCAAACTCTAATAGCTCTCTTACTCTCACTAAGGTATTTTCCTATTGAACATTTTTGAAGTTAATATGGCTTAACTTATGGGTGGCACAATGGCACAGCAGATAGTGTGGTCAGCTCACAGCATGGGGTTCCCTCGTTTGTTGCCTTCTGTGTGGAGTTTGCATGTCCTCACTGTGTTCATGTGAGTTTCCTCTGGGTGCTCCGGTTTCCTCCCACATTCCAAAGACATGCAGTAGGTGGATTGGATGCACTAAATTGGCCATAACACCTATGTTATGTGTGTATGAGTGTGTGGTGTGGATGAACTACTGCAGCAGGGCTATCCACCCAGCAGTGTAAACCTTGGCTCTAGATGATTATCACTGTTGAAGTTACACCCTGAGCCCATATGCACAAAAATGTGAAAAAGGGGTTGTGGATGGATAGATGGATGGATAGATGGATGGATGGCTTAACTCTTGGTGTGCTAAAGTAACATCATGGTCTTCACTTGTTTGTTTTGAAGTGGACTGCTCAGCTTCCTGTCCAGCATAAACTGGTATAGGTTATCCCACATCTAACTCTGTCTCTGCAAATTGTAATGCTAAACAGAATTTACTTCTTTCGTCGATCATGTGTATCTGTTGACAAACATGCTTTTATACTTCAGTTTTCTCTTAAATTGACTTAAATTACTTTAGGAATCTGGACAAGAGTGTTTCTTTCCATTTTACTACACTAGTGAATTCTTCCTTTTGTTTAAATTCAGTTTTCAATTCACCAATAAGCAAATAAACACCTCAAATTCAGGTATACAAACACCAAATCACCGTTCAAAACCCCAATGTTATATTGAAAACCAGGAACTGCATTTTATTCCTGTGAATTCATCTAAAATTTGTCAGGGATTTTTTCTGAATGTTAAAGATGAAAAATACCAACTAGTGTTTCAGCAACTCTTTAAATAACCATAAAATCATGTGACATACTAAAAGTTAAAAAACATCACATGACATAACAGCAATCGCCTGTTTAATAATAATAAAAAACGAATCCACTAAACCTAAAGGCATTTCCCAAAAGTAAACTTGTATTGAATCTTTTATTTAAACATTATTAGGGTTCTTTATTTAACTGTACATATATAATAAAATCTTCTGAAATTGCAATAGATGTCACACAAGAGTTTTACTAATAAACAGCACCTTTTGTGTTACAATCAAATTTTCCATTGCAGGCTAAGCTCCTTATATAACCACTTACAAGTACATATGAACTGTTATAAATATACTTACAGTACTTACAATGCACACATTTTTCTCATAATGCCATTCCGTTCTTTATTAAAAAATTTACTAAATCTGCTATTGTTTAATTAGTGAGCTGTCATGTGATACCTACTATGTGGGGAAAACTGAGAGACAGCTATGCAACAGAACATATAAACATGTTTATGATATAAAAAGAAAGAGCAAAAAACAGAAGTGCACTATGCAAACGTGTACAAAACTATATTCAAAAGAGTTTTATTTTTTATCTTGAAAGTTGTCCTCAACTAGAGAGGCATTCCATGAGAAACAACTTTGGACATAGAGATTTGGGGCAGTTATGATTAAATGCTATGCAAACACCTGGGTGGAATGAAATGGTGAATGTTTTTCTGTTTTGACTCTAAGTTATGTACTTGTATGTTACAATTTATCAAGTAACTCCAACTTTAAATTAGATGATTTATGGAGCTACCTTTTCTAATAAACAATTAAAAAACAAGCAAACTAACAATAAGTATGTAACAATAACTATAAGTAACAGATTAAATATGATATAATATTATACTTGGTTGGGTTATTCTTTGTTAAGACTATTTTCTGCTAGGAAATCATCTAAATCTCTCTCTTTTCTCCATGTTTTCTATATGGTCTTAAAATGAGGAGACCATATGATGGGCTGATTACCGCACTAATGTTTCAGGATGTATAGTGTTTCCTAAACTTACAGATCTAATGAGATTTTTTGCTTCAATGAATATCAATTACCACTAAGTTTATAGCTGCGCACATAGGAAGTTTTCACTAGAGTGACGATACTGCCTGAATCCATTAAACCTTGTTGTTTCTTGCTTTCCAAAAATGAAATGCATTTCACTAAATTAGTCATTGAAACATGACAGAATTTAGATTCCATAGGTTTAACATTAACATTATTATATTTCCCAGGTACTTCATTCTCTGCATGTATATCAGAAATGTTTACATTCCTAGTACTAACACTATTCCATTTCTTGATAGAAATTCTGGCTAGATGGAATTTCTTCCTATACCTGTGACAGTAGGTCAGTAATAGGCACATTGTGTTTCAAATGCAGTGCTGACTTGCTAACTACTAATTTAGGTTTAGAAAAACATGTTTAAAATTTAAGCAGCATATTGTTTAGTAGGATACATTTAATTGTGGTAATTTGTTTATCTGAAGTTTTGGGTTCTCTTTGATATACTCACTATCTTAAATTGACAGGCAATGCTCTTTTAAGTCTAGCAGTAGTAAGCAGTTCTATAATTTCTGCATTATTAGTAGTATTAGGCTCTAGCTAGTGTTTAACAGTATGTTTAAGATCATGCATGTAAGCTCTTAATGTTTTATAAGCATTAAACATTCAACTATGAAATTCCATAGCTTGCATATCAAGGATAGGGATAACACCTGCTCTAGCCATTTTTTTTTTAGTTTATTATAGTCCAAGCAATATGTACCCACCATTTCCATCTATAGCATTATAAACTCTCATCCAATTACAAAGAAAGGATTTTTGACAATTTCTGATACACTTCTCTTGTGTTGCATAGCTTTTAAAGGAAATGAATTATGATAATATAGTATCCTTTTTGTGCAGCTTATTAAAGGGAGATGTAGTTTTCTCACTCACTAACCATTGATTAAAAGGTTATTTTGCCTCTTTATGCTCACTAAGTGTTGGTCTGTAGCTATTTCTTTCTGCAACAGGGTTTCAATTAATTTCTTCTTAGTTTACATTAGTTCTCTAAATACTTTAGTAGAACACAGCCCAATGCAACTGACTCACAAAGCTCACTTCAGGGTTACTACAGTTCATTTACTAGACTGGACTGTAACATGAGTGCAAATATGCATTTTTCAAGAAGAGGAGAAAAAACTGCACTAGTGAACAACTTTATTTTAGTTGTACTGCAGTTAAGATCATCACTTTTAAACGTGATGGAAAACAGCCAGTTACTTAATTCACTTTGTTGTAGATCTTTAGCCCACTTACTTCTCTCCACTGGAGTTTACTAGAAAAAATATCAAAGCTGCCGCTTGTAGTGTGAGTTAAGAATGCAGCTAGTTGGTACAGAATATCACTGTTTCTTTTCAACTCTTTTCACCAAATTTTTTTTGACAATACTGGGCATAACAGTAACTGAAACCATAGCTTACAGTTAGTTCACACATTAGTTTATCTGACCCTGCAAAAGTATATGATGTAATAAAGTGTTCTTACCAACAGGCAATGTTCACATATTGATTTTTCCACCATTCCGTGAGTAAGTGTAAATATAAACCTAGTTGCTGTTCAAGCTTAAAACGTGTTGCAGGCACTAAATGAACCTGGTTTAAAAACAGACCATCACTTACTAGCCATATGATTACATAGTTTCTCTAGAGGTTCCCACTGTGGGCAGCAGGACACATCTTTCTTTCCCTGCTGGGAATCTCTTTACAGGTATGAGGACCCATTTCAAACTGAAGAACCATGACCCTCCCTACTTGAACCGTACTCCTGGATAATGATTCCCATCCCCTTTTATTCCAATGAATCTCAAATGAATCTGGTGCCCAGGGCAGTGAGCTTCTTCTGGAGAGGCTGTTGGCACTACCATCACATGTATCATTCCTTTTTGTATGCAGAATCAACCTACATAGTCTCTTGATGGCCAATTAACCCAACAGGCAAGGAATTTTCTCTGCATAATACTATCTGACTGCTGTTAAAAAACAATATTATTTGCATATCATTTATATCACACAATGATATTAACAGTGTTTTAAAGTCCTTAATACTTAAATTATAGTATCTGTTTGAACATTTTTATTAAAAACAGCATTCAATGCCCCACAACGATATGTGTCTGTGCATATATTAGTTCATTTATCTATTTGTCTATATATATATATATGATTATCATTTCATCGAAAACCCAACTTATCTAAACACAACTTATCAAGCACAAGTTATTTAAACTCACTTTATCTAAGCCATTAAAACTTAAAAAACTGTTTTTTAGGTGGCAGGCCCTACTGCACCCTCAATGTGGGGTTAAACTGATATATAACAACTTCAAAGTCAAGTCATAGTCAAAGTGAAGTGTATTGCCATTCAGACCGCAAAACAGTGCAACTGAACAACATTTCCTTACTTCGAACTCATTGTGCATACAACATATAATGATATTAATACAATATAACACATATACTAATGCTAATCCAACAATAACAGTAAGACATTTATGCAGTGCAGTAACAAGTACAATGACATGCACCAAGACTATTCCACTTGCCTGTCTCCATCAGTACCCAAACTATTGCACAGATAATATATTTCACAGATCAAAATCAGACAGATTTCAAATTGCACTGAATGCTAACTTGACATTTTGCACAGAATGTTAACTTGGCATCATTAATATTGCACATAATGTATAAGATTGTATTTTGATAGCATTACTGAATATGTCTGTGAATTACTTCAATGTTGTAACTCCAGGCCTGCATGACTAGCATGGTGTATGTTATTACTGTTGTTCAGAAGTTTGATGGCTTGTGGAAAAATGCTTCTATTAAATCTGGTGGTTTTGCAAGATAAGCTATGGTATCTCCTGCCTGAAGACAAACACGAGAACAGACCATGGGCAGGATAAGTGCAGTCTTTGTCTATTTTCATGGCTCTCCTGATACACTGAGCAGACTGCAAGTCCTGAATAGATGGGAGCATGGACCTGATAATTCTCTCTGCCATTTTCACCACCCTCTGGAGAGATTTGCGATCTGAAACTGTGCAGTTCCCATACTACACTGAGAGATTACTAGTCAGGATGCTTTCAATGCCACCCCTGTAGAAGGTTGTGAGAACTGAAGCTGGTAGGTTTGCTCTCCTCAGCCTTCTTAGAAAGTGTAGACACTGTTGCACCTTCCTGACAATGTGATTAGTGTTTATTGACCAAGACAAGTCTTCATTGATATGTACCCCAGGAACTTGCTGCTCTTCACCCTTTCCACTGTTTCTCCTTAGATTGTGAGTGGAGAATGAGCCTTCTGCCTCTTCCTGAAGTCTACTATTATCTCTTTTGGTTTATTCATATTGAGAGCCAATTTGTTGTTGTCACACTAGCCAATCAGTTGGTTTACCTCCTCTCTGTAGGCTTTTTGTCACCATTGCTAATGAGACCCACCACTGGAGTATCATCCACAAACTTAATAATGTGTTTTGTGATGTACCTAGTGATGCATTCATGTGTCAGCTTGGTGAACAGCAGGGGACTCATGACACATCTTTGTGGTACTCCAGTGTTCAATGTGATGCTCATCAAGGTGTTGTTGCCTACACATACTTTTTGTGGTCTGTCAATAAGAAAGTCCAGAATCCAGTTGCATAAAGGAGTGCTAACACCCAAATGGACCAGTTTCTCAATCAGATGTTGGGGGATGACTGTGTTGAAGGCTGAGCTGAAGTCAGTAAATAACATGCGGACATAGCAGTTTTTGTTCTTCAGGTGTGCCAAGGATAAGTCTGCAGTACAGTGATTGGATCTATACGCAAACTGGAGTGGGTCCAGTGTTGCAGGAAGACTTGATGTTAAGTAGCCTTTGACCAATCTCTCAAAGCACTTCATTGCAGTGGAGGTGAGAGCTATTGGGCGGTAGTCATTCAGGCTTGAGGGTGGAGACTTCTTGGGCAGTGATATAATGGTTGTATTCTTGAAGCACTTGGGTATTGTGGCTTGATGCACAGAGATGTTGAATATGTTGGTGAGAACAGTAGTTAACTGGTCAGCACAGTCCCTGAGCACCCTCTCAAGAATATTGTCAGGACCAGCTGCGTTTCTTGGTTTTATTCGTAGCAGCACCCTTCAAACATCCACTGTCACATTACAGTGAAGAAAGGGGGAAAAAACTTTGGAAGTGTGCCACACCTTGCATAATACAGCACATTGTAATAAAACAAACTGAATTATTACTTATAAATCTTTATGAAGACTCATACCTTTGATTAAAAAATCATAAACATACCTTATTATGAAAGTTATAACTGATAAAATGTATTGAAGAATTTCTTTAGATGAGAAGTCATTAGATAACATTTTCTGACAACTTGTGATTAGATAAAGTGACAGTTAAATAAGATGAATGCCACACACACACACACACACACACACACACACACACACAATCAAATACATAAACATATATACGTATAAACACAAAAACTTACTGTATTTAGTTTGAGTTTATATTTTCCTTAAATGTGCATCAAAAAATTTCACTGTTGGCTATAAGAAATGGTTAGTGCATTTAAAAAGAATCATAAGCTCAAAAAGCAAATAATTGCCTTCTGCTTATCAGGAAACAATAAAAATAGCACATATAATAATTGTATCCTTCCATGGTTTGGGTTCATTGAACAGTGCTGGCATGCCTAAATTAATATGATGCCACATATAAAAAATATTTTACTGGGATGGGGATCACAGAACTGTACATTCAGTACTGAAAGATAAGAATTCCCTTGTGGCCATGCCTTGAATGTTCTCAGGACAGATTCGTTGCTGAGAGCTATACAGAAGAATGAAGGCCTTTAAAATCTGACATTTATAAATGGTCTTTCTTCAGAGAAAACAATTACTTTTGCCTATGATGTATAGAGAAGGTAATTTTAAAAATATGCTTTAATGTTTGACTAGTCAGATATTTGGCAAAGTATGGCCCTGGAATGTTTGTCCCAAATTAAGACAATTCTGCAGAACCAAGAATAGCATTCTACATTGGTAGATGCATGTAAACTGTAGGCGTTTCTCTCATACAATAAAAATTAAAACAAAAATTCTGCTTGTGCAAAGGGAAATTGCAGTAAAGTTTAAAACTGCTGCATCAAATGCAGTTGTTATATATTTGTATGGATGAAATGGAAATGACCACTAAAATGTTGCTGAATGTGTCTGTCTCACACACAGGATTATGATCAGGCCTTATGTTACAACTAGTTTGTTATGCATGTGAGAACACTTAGCAAACTGGATATGATCAGATAAGCTCTCTGATTATTAATTCAAAGAGTTTATTTTTAAATAGGAAAGTTTTAGACAGAACAGTTTGCAAATATTTGATGGACATTTGTCTTTTGGTACGATTTCTTTGACAACTTGAGCTGTTTTTATTATTTTTAAATGTATTCACTTATCTGAGATTACTTTCTGATTTTTATGCTGTGTAAGCAGTAGATGTTTTTTTTTCTGCAAGTTGTCAACTTACTATTTTATTCTACATGAACTTCATTATTATATGCTGTCTTTGCAGCAGCAGTGCTTTTGTCTGGCATTGTGATTTTTCAGTAATATTCTGGAAGCAAGCAATATTGCTTACTACTTTTACACTTATTCATTCATTTGAGGTGCTGTTCCAACCATGAATGCTGTTGGACATGAATAAGAACACTTTGCAGGTTTTTAACTTCTTTGCATTTCCTCATTGCATTGTTTCTGTGACATTGCAGCTTTGCCTTTTGCCAGCTGTTCAATGGGAAATTTTAGCAGTCTTATAAAACTCAGTTTTTCCACTCTCTGTTAGCGTGACTTCTCTGGCTGTGCTAGGCTGATAATTAAGAAACTTTGAATATAAACTTGCTATAGTAAGGCTCCCAGTAATGAACCTCATTACATTAAAGGTTAATATTTTTCCATTTTTCGAGCAAATCCCAGTGCTTTATGTCTTGTGTATTGGTTATTTGTGTCTCTGTAAGCTTGTTCTGCAGCAGTATATAGTGTATTTGTTATTTTGCCTGTAGACCATTGAGCCATATTAAACTGAGAGCAGCTGTTGGCAAGACACCTGGTATGGCACAATTAAGATGGTTGTACAAAAAAATCTGTTGAATACAGTGCTAATCATGAATACATTTAAGCACAGAAAATTATGAGTATTAAAAAGAGACACACAACATGAGATAGGATTTAAGCATATCCTCCATATGGTCTTTCCAATGTCCAATGTGTGCTGGAAAAGAAGAGAATTTTTCTAGCCAATGCTTGACTTTCTTGCACATTTTCCTGAGATTTTATTATCAAAATTCTTTCATTGTGGTTTGCATGTTACTGAATCACATTTTTCCACATTGCAGAACAAATTCCTTTTGACCACAGTTCTTACTGCCAAAGGTAGGGTTCTTTCTGAATCCTAGACCAGTTCAGTAATCTGCATTCCAGTTTAAGTGTTAGCTAATTGTGTTATATTACTTTTTTGTTTGTTTTTTACTTAAACTTTAAGCATAATGCACTTTTCTTTTAAATAAAGTGTTTTGTACCATTTAACAAGTCTGATTATAATATACTTAATGGCTGATTAGTTACATGCTTACAAATAATATGTTTCGAATTAATGATTGTGGTGTTTCTGTTCAGTTGTGGATGGCATACATGATACTTGATGATGACATCAGTGCAAGGCTCTTTATGTCATTTTAAATGTGATTAAGTCTGAATAGATCATAGCAGGTAATTTATTTGTTTTGTTTGAATAGCTAAATCCACTTATGCCATATTTTGTAATTCAAGTTGTTTTATTTCTTATGTTATTTGCTGCAATCCTTATGCCCTGCATAAACAACAATTTCCTATTCTAGTCAGTAGGAAAACACACTGATTTACTTCCAGTTTCCTGCCTATTAACATTTGGTTCCTAATTAATTTTCTTGACAAATATGTTTTGCTTTGTGATGGATCTCATTGAGAATATATCATGAAGCAACATGTATTCTTATGTTTAAGCTACTTATATGTGGGGGCAAACACAGTTTTCCCAAAGTATCTTCTCTGAATTCAGTAGGAAAATTATTTATCTTACTAAACAAGTTACCTATTGATGCCTTTTCTTTAGGTTTCTGCATTCATCTTTAAACCTTGAACTTTAAACTTCAAGCAACTGCTGTCATGAAAGGAGCCATGTACTCTGAGTATAGATGCCCAATAAATCAAGATGAGCTTGTAGTTTTCTTCATATCTGAGCAGTGTTCCCAGAAGGGACTTTAAATGTTCATTTCTACTAAGATCAGGTGCGGTGTAGTTTAGGCATCTTGTTCAATAAAATGGTTCACACAAGCACTTTGATATATCTTAATAACGTTAGGGCTGCTTGCGTATAGGTTCATAGGTTGGTACTAGGCTATCGACCCTAGGGCCTATACAACCCTAGCCAAAACAATTCCCTGGATATTTCTTCCCACAATATTTACTTCCCTGAACCCCTGTCTAGCAGGGAGACTGATGTGATTCGAATGATATAAATTATCATGTATATTATATATTATGTTATATTATAATATATATATTATATATTATATATATATGTGATATAAAACATGATAGCTTGTTGAAACAGTTATAGTTGGCATTTGCACCATCTCAAGCATTAGCTCTTAACACACTAACACTGAGCTCCTGGTTAGGTTGTCTAAGCTGGGTTTAGGTAGCTGTTACCCACAGTGCTCATTGCAATATTTCTTAAAGGCATCATTTTCCTCTATTATGAACTTGGGGTTTTGCTGAGACATGGAGATATGCACATTATGTAGTGCTAATTATCAAGGAGTTCTTAACTGTTTAGGGTGCCACCATTAAATTTTATATACTTATATAACAAATCTAGTCTTAATCCTTCCTGTCATATATGTTGAGTGAGTTTCATAGACAAGTTGTGAATTATGTAGAGACTTTGTGCAGTTTGTAGCAATGTGCAGGGGAGGGCCAATTCAAAGGCACAGGTTGTCTAAGCCTGCTTGGTCTAGTGGTGCATAATGAGCTGTTTCTTGCAGTCCAGTGGTGCAAGGTTTGATTCCCTCAGACTCCATTGCCTAACTGTGACTCTGAGTAAGTCACTTAACTAGACACTGCTCCCAGGCTGAGTCTGAGAAAGATCCATGGAGATCAGTGCACTACCCCAGAAAATAAAAGTAATAAAAAAGAAAGAAAGAAAAGGTGTGTAGCAGTGCTTCAAAGAGATTTTTGTGCTCTTTTAGAGTTTTGGAAGAGCTTTTAAGGCTGCTATCAAATGTTCCTTAATGCAAGTATATCTAGATTTAGCTGTTAAAGTATATCCGTTCCATGTTCACTTCTATAGTCAGACTTCAAAGGCTTGCTAAAGTAGTAGTCAGGTTTGCTAGCTGTAGTGGTTTGTTGTAATAAGGTTCTGTTGTACTTAAAAGGATATGGAAATATTAAAATCTGATAGATTTATTTGTTCACTTTAACAATGTCTTTTTCTACTCTACAAGGATCGGTCCTGAGATGTACTGAAAGTTACAATATGTTATAAAACTGTTTCCATAGTTACAGTACCTAATGGTGTAATTATTTTCTGTCAGTTCTTCAGGAATTCATGATTTGCTAAAAAATATCTGCTTACGCCTGCATTCTTGTGGGGGCTACATTTATGGATGAGGAGGACTGTAGTTTGGATGCTGGCCTATAATAGCAAAAGTCCTACTTATGCCCTTAAGTCATACAGTGAGATGATCCCCTGGAACGTGTCCCCAGACCATTCTCATGTAATTGTATGCTATAACCTGGAAAGCACTAGGGCCTGCATACAGTGAATGTGTTCCTGAGTTTAATGAGCACATTCACAGTATATGTACATGTATACACTGCAGTCACAATAGATATGTGTCAGTATAGTCTCTTTTTGATAAAGCAGTCAAAATGTCCACAAGAAGAGGTAGGCAGAGGTTAGAGAACGTCAGCCAAGCTGAGAATAAGGTCCTGTTGCAGGCGGTCACACAGCATGGCGTGCATCTCTTGGGGGAGGTGAGAAGACCAGCACATTAGGGAGTAAGGCTGGCAGTGCATGCTACATGGCATCAGTGCAGTGTGTGGGCAGGAGAGGACCCTGATGTAGCTAGAGGGTGATGGACTTGGTCAGCTGAGCAAAAACAAAGGCCGGACAGATTAATGAAAACAGAATCAGCAGGCTGTTCATGGTCTCCTAAATTAACAGAGGGAGAGGAGCTCTGTTAGGAGGAGATTCACCTCATCTTGACTGCATCATCTGGAGGGTGTCTGGATATTTGCTTGGGGCTGGCCCACCAAGCTATATTTCTATTAGTGATGCAACATATTAATAGTAGCTAACAGAGATTTGCATACACAAGTCTTTTGCATATAACAAGTTTAGGCTAATAAAGGTGGTACTGTGCCCATCAGTCCATGTAGGCTGTTCAAGCCCATGATAGCATCAACATTGTAAGACTGAGTACAACAATGTACTGTATGAAAACTCTTGCTTTGCATGTCATATGGGCACCCAAGTAGTACATAATGTTGGGTTTATTGTAGAGTTCTATTATGTGTTCACAGGTCACAGAGGTTATTGAGAACAGGAAACTCCAAATAGTACAACCTCTACGAGTGAGGCAGCTGCAGGGTCCCAAAGAGCAAAGTATTAAACAAAAAGAAAATAGGAGCAGCATACAAGGCACCTTAAAAATAAATTTATTGATTGAGGTTCTTGAAAAACAGACCGGCTTCAGCAAATATTTAACAAAGCCTTCTTCAGTGTTTAAAAAACAACAAAAAAGAACCTGTATTTAAATACTCAAGTGAGTCATGTGCTTAATTACATATGCTCATTCAGACCTGGCTTAAAGGGCCCACCAAGTTTAATAATCCATTTTTTCTCCATTGAATTTAATAAATTATGCCAACCTGATTTGTTATGCCTGGATCTTCTAATTTTATCAATAATGGTAAAACTAAAAGTAGCCTTTGGATGTACCAAAGAATGTTTATATAAAGCATTGGTGTCTCTCTTGTGCCTGATATCACTAAAGTGTTCAGAGATTCGAAGCTTCTAGGGTCTGGAGGTTTGGCCAATATAGAATGCAGGACATGTGCATTTGGCCAAATAAATGACCCAATCTGAGGAACAGTTAGCAAAAAAATGTTATATTGAATACTTGAGGGGTGTTTTGACTGCTGAAACTGGTGGTTTTTAGTATGATGTTACAATAGATACAGTGTCCACAAGGGAAGCAACCAATTAATGGAACCCCTGATAATGTGGTCTGGATACTTTTGGTACCTTTCTTCTCAAGATGTTTAAAGTGATTAAAAAAGGCAGATAGATTTTTGCCTTTCCGAAAGGAAAACGAACATCTGTCTCCAAGAATGTCCTGAAGTCTAGGTTCACATGTTAATATGTTCCAATTATGTTGAACAATTTGCATCAATATGTTGGTATTCCGACTTTATGTGGTGATAAATCTAGGTGTTACTGAAGGTGATTTGTGTCTAGTTTTGTAATGAAGCTATTCAGTGCGTTCCATCTGGTAAACTGTGTGTTTGGTATGTAATAGTTGACCCATTTTATACCCACGGTCATGGAATCGATGTACTAAATCATCTCTGAAGTGTCTATAAGTGTGCTGATCAGAACAAATGCATTTAATGCGCATGAACTGTGATTTGGGAATGTTTTTGCAGATGTGAGGAGGATGAAAGCAGGTTGCATGGAGAAGTGAATTATTTTGGGGGAATTTACGATGAATTTCTGTAGTCAGCGTATGATCAGATGAACGGCAAACCAATACATCTAAGAAAATAATTTTATCTCTATCATAGCTGACAGAAAATTCAATCCCCCATTTATTTTCGTTCAAATAAGAAACAAATTCGAAGGTATTCTTTATTCTCTCCATACCAACCAGCAGTCATCCAAATATCTGCCTAAATGTCCATCTCAACCATGTAAATGTTATGAGAGTTGTCGAATAACCTGTTCTTCAAAGTATGCCATGAACAATTATATATGGGTGCAAAGATGCACCCATAGCTGTCCCCTTGGTTTGTAAATAGCATTTGTCTTTGTAAAAAAACACATTTTTTGTTAAAACATGTTCTGTTAAACACAACAAAAGGGTGTTGAAACCTGGCTTGTATATTTCAGTTTTGTTGAGCCAGTATTCCAACTCCTCAATGCCAGCCCAATGTGGTATGTTGGTATATAATGATTTTACATCCAATGTGCAAAGTAACCAGTTGGGCTCAAGCTGTGTATCAGAGATAATCTGTAAAAATTCCGTGGTATCTTGAATTCTAGAATGAACACATTGTAAAAGGGGCTTAAGAAATTTGGTAAGGAATAGAGATAATGGTTCTGTTAATTAATTTCTACCTGAAACAATGGGTCTGCCGGGTGGGTGTTGAAGGTCCTTGTGTATTTTAGGTAGGAAATAAATGTATTGTGGACAAGGGTTGGCAATGGTAAGTTGATGCTGTGTGTTTTGAGTGATGATACCTTCTGCAACAGCTAAACTAAGGAAAGAATCAATCTGTTCCTTGAATACTGGTGTTGGATCAATGGTGAGTCCCGAGTAATAGCGTGCGTTGGATAATTGGTTCAGTGCTTCATTATCATATTGTAATGTATCCTGAATCACTATAGAACCACCTTTGTCAGCACCGGTTATGACTAGATTGTGATTGTTTGCCAATGTGTTGATATTTTCCATGCATATTTTGGATACATTATTAGGTAATGGTGGAATTGATCTAAACTGAAAATGTAGATCTTTGATAATGGCTTGTTGAAACACGTGAACTTGGTGATTCATGGGTGGCATGAACGAAGACTTATGGTATTTAAATTCATCAGAGATCTTTGGTTCTTGTTCCTGGAAAAATAGTTTAAGGTTAAGATTTCTACAAAATGAAACAATATCTTGAACAAAACTTTCTTCAGAAACAAAAAAAAACAGGGATGAATGATAATCCTTTATTAAGAATGTCAATTTCAGAGGAGGAGAGGACATGTGATGAAATATTAGTGATGTTTACAGTGGTTGTTTGGTCACAAACATCTCTAATAACGTTTCCATGTTGTCTACATCTTTTATGTTTCCTGCCCCCCCTCCTCCTAAGTGTAAATCTTGTGAGGTGACAGAATTTCTTCTCTTGGATACTGGTGAGCCTGTGGCACCCCCTGAATCAGTGTCAAGACATGAGGATGAATATTCATCAGCTGAAGTGTCAGTATAGTTATATGTGCCTTTCGTAAGGATAAATTTAGTCCCTTTCCTCTTGGGATAGGTACGATTCGAAGGAGAAAATCGTACATGTTTGTTTTTGTTTGTAAAATTGAAGGGATCCCCTCTGGTATAATCATCTAAATCCCTTTGGAACTTTTTCTTTTTCCTATCCTTAAGCTGTGATTCCAATGTCATAAGTTCCTTGCTTATGTTCTTGATACTATTTGTATATATGGTCTGACCCTCAAATTGCTTGGCCTTGTCACTAAGAGAAGAAATGGATTTAATTTCTTGTTCAATGACTATTATGGAAATTTGCTAGTACTTCAACAAATTTCAGGGTTGTCTCTTGTTGAATTTCATTCCATTGTTTCAATAGAAGATCATCAGGGGAATTAACCAATGGTTGGGTACGTACTCGTAACCCTCATGGAGTGATGCCTTTGAGTAAATATGCACGAAAAAGTTTGTAATGCCCAATGTTATTTCTCAAAGATCTCATATGTTTGTTAAGATCTGAAAAAATGTTTACACAATTTTCATCAAGGCCTGTGTTGCCAAGGTCATCCAACTTTTCACCAAGGGGACCAATTCCAAAAACAGAAAGATCGTCTCTGTCAGAAGACAGCCCATTTAATAAATGATGCAGTTCCATGTTTAAATATATTAATGAAGACCGCTGTCCAAAATAATACCAAAGTTAAATAGACCTGGGCCGGTTCAGCATAGGATCAATAAGCAGCAGACCAATATAATATTATAGCTGACATAAGTAAATGTGAAAATATTCCCAAAGGGACTATTCACCTGGATTGGGTCTATTGCCGGTCCTGTCTGAACCAATAAGTCTTAGGTCCGAAGCATCATATGGCTCCTTACTCAAAATGATAGTTGGAGTAATATTTGACAACAGGCTGAAAAAACAAGATCTAAAATCTTACTGATGATAATCTTAAATAGACTGAAAGGCCCGTAATGTGGAAATGTATAAAACATTCTAATTAATGCACAATTTGTGTTAAGTATTGTAGTATTAGGCCAAGTGTACAATAGCTCAAACTAATATGGAATGAAAATCTAAAAAATAATAAAAAAATGTGTAGAGATTGATTCTGATGCTATAGAGTCATACAACAATAAAACAATCCCGATGTAGCAGTTCAAAAAAGTGAGGCCAAGCAAAAGTGATGGTCATCAGAAACCATATATAAATGGTTTGATATTAACAAATGTCTAACAGCAAGATTTTCCACTATTGAGCCCAAAAAAACTTAATGGGACCAATATTGATGTTAATGCTGAGCTTACTATTAAAACAAGAAAAGAACATAAAAGCAAGGCGTGACAAGGATGTATAGGAAACCAGTGAATATGCCATCAAAAATCATATTAATAAGGATTCACACCACCTCCATATCAAAGAAGGTGGAAACAACACCTATTACTTGAATTGCTATAAAGAAATGTCACACCTGGTGTTAAACACAATCGTGATTTGTATAGCTTGTATGAGCCCTAGTAACAAAACAAAGGCATAAATGTATTGTTGCCAACTATAAGACACCCAGCTCCCCAGAGTATCAATTTTGGATCGAAATAAGCCATCTGCCTAATATGTTAAATATACTAAAGACATCAGTTCAAATAATATGAATGTTGAAATATAATATGAACTAAGCACAGCTTATTATAACAACAGTGAAAAACACAAATTCCATATAACTAATGATACAAAGCACCACCAACTAGATGGATACCCATTGTCAATAAAAAACATGTAAATTTTAAGCTTCAGTTATGGGTGTTAGCCAAGAAAATGCAATTATTGAAAACACCCTATGAATATAAACTGAGCTCAATATATGTTGAGTAAAAAGTCAAATATTAACCTTACCTAGCTGAGAGTATAGCCAAATATCTATATTTGGGTTGTAATGCCGAAGCACATAAACTATAAAAAAATGTGGTGACCAAGAGAATAACATATAAACCACTATAGGCAGTTGTATATTAGTATACATCCAAAAATGTGCTTCAGTATAGCAAAAAAAGGGGGGGGGGTAGAACTGTTTGGTTAACAAAGGCACATAATAAGCTGTTGTTTCCATAAAAAACTTTCATTTAACTCACCCACAGGTCTTGCCTAAATGTTTAAGAATAAACATGAAGTATAACACCATCTTTAAATTAAATGTTGGTCCCCAATAGTTCGAATATTATAAATAAAGTAATGTGTATGGTGTGTAAACCAATCTGTTAAACTATTAATATTTAACGAAATACAATTGTCGAAAATATTCATATGGTTCACAATGAACAATACTTTACCCTTGAAGCTTCGAACCTCTGAACACTTTAGTGATATCAGGCACAAGAGAGACACCAATGCTTTATATAAACATTCTTTGGTACATCCAAAGGCTACTTTTAGTTTTACCATTATTGATAAAATTAGAAGATCCAGGCATAACAAATCAGGTTGGCATCATTTATTAAATTCAATGGAGAAAAAATGGATTATTAAACTTGGTGGGCTCTTTAAGCCAGGTCTGAATGAGCATATGTAATTAAGCACATGACTCACTTGAGTATTTAAATACAGGTTCTTTTTTGTTGTTTTTTAAACACTGAAGAAGGCTTTGTTAAATATTTGCCGAAACCGGTCTGTTTTTCAAGAACCTCAATCAATAAATTTATTTTTAAGGTGCCTTGTATGCTGGTCCTATTTTCTTTTTGTTATTGAGAACAGACCACGTCTGGTCAGAAAGTTGAACTAAGTTTGTCTACTGCAGCTGACAGTAGTGTTGACTGATATGAGACACAGAAAGACAACACAGGGACACTGTCTAAATCACTCCTTGGAAGGCACCTGTAGGATGTAGTGACCAATGAAGCTACTGACTCCCCTGAAGTACAGGCTGAATGCAGAGCATTTCCAGATGATAAGGAATCTCCTGTGAAAGAGAGTCCAGATGTGATCCTCCTCTATCTACCGTATGAGCCTCAGAAGTACATAGTGCCTCTGATGTGGATGCACCCATCACAGGCTACAAATGCAAGTTTATCCAATACCATCCCGCTTTCCATTTGGCCCCTGACTTGTGCAAAGTACTGGGGATCATTCAACAGATGTGTAGGAATGTTATTCAGGCACAGTCTGCTGCCACAAGGGCTGCTATGGTGCTTGCAAGTGTGCTGCATGATTCATCAGGTTACTGATTAGCATCTTCATGAGTTCTGTATACACCAGGAGTACAGACATTGAGAACTAATGGCTATAGTTATGGCCATGGTGGAATGCACTTCTTTGGTGAGTGCCTACATGGGCAAAATTGCAGGTACTATCATGACTGCCTAATGTGGAAATATTGTCCTTTGATTACATAGGATCCATACATGGGGAGTGCACATCCAAAGGCCTTTGAAGGGTGTATATACAGCAACCAAATCATGTGCTTTCAGACACACTGCCACCCATTGTCATGATGACTCTCAGACTTAGCCCTCAGACACTTACCAGTGACCTCCATTTAGACCATATAGCACTACTTTATCCCTGAGCCAAGAGGTTTTCACTCTCATCCTTCCATAACAGCACAGCGACATCAAGTTGAGATCATGTTGTTGTATTTCATCTCTGTCTCAAGAAGACATGATAACTGACACTTATCAAAGTTATGCATTACATGTTCCCCTCCTTTACTTCCTGTAATGTATGTGCCGTACCAAGTTTGCTCATTCTAGTGTAATTGTACCATACTTGTTACCTGTGCAGATGATAATAACTGTGACCTTATTACACTGAAGTGATGTCTGTTGCACAGTGTAAACAGACCACGCATTGTCCAACATGTATTGCCAGCAGTATTATATGCATCTTGTTTAGTCTGGGTGGTGCCTTCACTTTACTTTTGTCAAAGTACAAAGCTGCTGACCAAATGTCATCATTCTGTCAGTGCTACCATGCAGCATACATGAGAGTCTTTCTACATGTTCAACATCCTCTTCCATCTCCATGATGTGCCCTGATTTTGCTGCTGCTATTATGTCTGACAGAGGTTATAATGCATATGTGTCATAGGGCTAACACCTTACTTTCATAGTAGAAAAAAATGTAAAATCTGAAAACCCGACCAAGACAGTGTACATAGGTAAAACAATTATGGGACTTCTCACTCCTTCAGTTTTACTGTATTTGAAAAATATAAAACAATATAAAACCAAATATTGATCAACTGTTTACATCCATTCCAAATTATAGGATTTCTTCAGAGTACATATAACACTTACATTCACCTCATTTTATAGACCTGCAATTCTCTTCCCCCCAAAAAAATCACATGTACTCAATTGAGTAACTCTAATATGAAAACAATTCTGTCAATGTTTACCCTGTATCTAAACATATAGTCAATATTTTGTTAAAAGACATTTCGTATGTCAACCCTAATAAGTACATTCCCTGTAAAACTAAAAAAAAATGTAATCACAAAAACATTGCCATATAACCAATCACCCTTAAAAATCCAATGACTTTAACTTAAGGACACATCCCACTGAAACTAAATAATTCAAACCATATGGTCCCATGGCATGCATTTTTAAATGCCGATGCAATTCCTTGACCTCAGGTTTTATTTTCCATTGTTCTCCTTTCATATCTAGTTCAATAAAATCAGTTACAAAAAATCTAAATGACTGTACCTCATATTGCTGAATGTGTCTTCACAGTATGTTATTTTGGTCCTTAACCTTAATGTCACTGAAGTGTTCATAAATTCAGTCCTGAAAGGCTCTCTCTGTCTTACCTGTGTAAAAAAAAAAAAGAAACAGCTCTTACACTATGTTGCATATACAATTCTATGTATAACGCAATTGCAATACTTAGGACTCTTTACCTTCCCATATCCATTAATCTTAATAAATTCACCCTCCTTTATGTAGGAACAGTATTTACACCTTGCACATCTATATGTTCCTGGCTTGTTACACCCATTCCCAGAAAAGTTTCTCATCCTTTCAATACAATTTTTTAGACACCAATCCTTCTTAAAAATAATACAGGGGGCTTTTTCCACTTTCTTCTAGTTTCTGGTGATAATTCCCTTAATCACCTCTGCATCCCTGTTACAGGTAAGAACAAACACCTGCATATAACTCTTATGGTGCTCCACTTGGTCAACTGTACCTGTAGACAGTCTATCTGTGTTTTTCTGTCCTAATAATGGTTTATAAAACCCACTAATTCTTTTGTCCTATACTTCTAGAAAGATTTTTTTGTAAAAATCTGTCAGGATATCCCCTATTAATTAACATGGCTCTTAAGTGGTCCCCTCCTTATAAAAAAGTGTTTATAAGTGATACCATCCATGCCAACCTAATGAACTGTACTTTAATCAGGGCTTTTTATGATGTAATGAGTGACAACTGTTAAAATGTAAAAGTAAATTAAAGTTAATCTGTTTTCTATAGATATTTAAGATGAATCTCTTGTTCACTAAATCCTTCCTGATTTCAACATCTAAGCAACACAACACATTGCATGATTTTTCCATAGTAAATTTTAGGAAGTCAGTCATATTATTTATATAATGAAAACAATTCAAATAATCTGTTTTCAATATCTTTCCAAAAGATGGCTATGTCATACAAAAAATGACCATACAAAACCCATCCATCCTCATATTCTGAACTGAATACATAATTGTGTTTCCAATAAGGCATGACAATGTTGGCAAAGATGGGGGCACATGCTGCCCCTCTTGCTTCCCCCATCCTTTGCTTGTAAATGCTACTTTCAAAAAATATATGTGTTCTCTAAAACCTCCACCTTAGTCAAATATTCAAAAAAGGGATCTACTTCACACTTGTGGGATATGACTAAAAAAGGGATCTACTGCACACTTGTGGGATATGACTGAAAAGAGATCTACTCCACACGTGTGGGGTATGACCGAAAAGGGATCTACTGCACACGCGTGGGATATGACTGAAAAAGGGATCTACTGCACACTTGTGGGTTATGACTGAAAAAGGGATCTACTGCACACTTGTGGAATATGACTGAAAAAGGGATTTACTGCACACCTGTGGGATATGACTAAAAAAGGGATCTACTTCACACTTGTGGGATATGACTGAAAAAGGGATTGACTTCACACTTGTGGGATATGACTGAAAAGAGGATCTACTTCACACTTGTGGGATATGACTGAAAACAGCTCCTCGCTATCAATAGTAACACATAGATTATTACTGAACAGATCTTTCACAATATTCCTCAGAAATTCCCATGAATCCTTTTTAAATATGACTTTGTTGGTTCAAAACATCCTTTAATCTAATATCCACGTATTTTGCCATCAAATATGTTTTCAAACCCTATGCTTTCATAATTGGATACATGGGGGATCCACAATACTTTTACGAACTTTGGGCATATTAAAAAATGGCTTGGAATTCAAGGGTAATTAATCTTAAAATACTTATAATCCTGATCAGAGATCTGCTCTTGTATTAATACATCATAAATAGAACTACCTGTCCTAGACTATGCAAAGTTTAACTGGTTCCTAGACACCTCCTCATATTGGTCAGATAACAAAATCCCCTCCATGTTAACGTTGTAATCCATAGAGTTCATTACGAATAATCCCCTTTCCTTGACAGGTTTTATCAGTCTGATCTGTCTGTTTTCACAAATGTTCAACAACAACTCCCTCTCATTCTGATCAAGGTTTAAAGGAGTTTATGACAAATAGACAGAGGGATTAAAAAATATATAATCTTATTTCTGGTATTTTAAGAAGAGGGTGGAGCATAGGGTGACGTACAAGAGTGGAGGAAGATGCTCACAAGTTGATTATATACTATGTAGGAGGGCCAGTCTTAAGGAGATTGGAGACTGTAAAGTGGTGGCAGGGGAAAGTGTAGTTAAGCAGCATAGATTGGTGGTATGTAGAATGACGTTGGTGATCAAGAAGAGGAGGAGGAATGTGAAAGCTGTGCCAAGGATTAAATGGTGGAAGTTAAAAAAGGGTGATTGTGAAGTGGAGTTTAGGGAAGAGTTAAGACAGGCACTGGGAGGCAGTGGAGAGTTACCGAATAGCTGGGTAACTACAGCAGAACTAGTAAGGGTGACTGCTAGAAAGGTGCTTGGTGTGACATCTGGACAGAGGAAGGAGGACAAGGAGACCTGGTGGTGGAATGAGGAAGTACAGGAGAGTATACAGAGGAAGAGGCTGGCAAAGAAGCGACTGTCAAAGAGATGAAGAAAGTAGACAGGAGAATAAGGAGATGAGGCTCATAGCAGAGAGAGGTGGCAAAAGCTAAGGATAGGGCATATGGAGAGTTGTACGAGAGATTGGACACTAAAGAGGGAGAAAAGGACCTGTACCAATTAGCTAGACAGAGGGACAGAGCTGGGAAAGATGTGCAGCATGTAAGGGTGATAAAGGATAGTGAGGGAAAGGTACTCACAAGAGAGGAGAGTGTGTTGAGTAGATGGAAAGAGTATTTTGAGAGGCTGATGAATGAAGAGAATGAGAGAGAGAGAAGGATGGATGATGTGGGGATAGTGAATCAGGAAGTGAAACAGATTAGCAAGGAGGAAGTAAGGGCAGCTATGAAGAGGATGAAGAATGGAAAGGCTGTTGGCCCAGATGACATACCAATGGCAGCATGGAGGTGCTTAGGAGAAATGGCAGTGGAATTTCTAACTAGATTGTTTAATGAAATTTTGGAAAGTCAGAGGATGCCTGAGGAGTGGAGAAAAAGTGTTTTGGTGCCTATCTTTAAGAATAAGGGTGATGTGCAGAGCTGCAGTAACTACAGAGGGATAAAACTGATTAGTCACAGCTTGAAGTTATGGGAAAGAGTAGTGGAAGCAAGGTTAAGAAGGGAGGTGATGATTAGTGATCAGCAGTATGGTTTCATGCCAGGAAAGAGCACTACAGATGCAATGTTTGCTTTGAGAGTGTTGATGGAGAAATACAGAGAAGGTCAGAAGGAGTTGCACTGTGTCTTTGTACCTGGGCCTATATATCTGGTAGTTATGGATATTACTTCTTTATTTACTGTTATTCCGAATGACTTAGGCCTTGACTCCATACGTCAATTCTTAATACGTTGTTCAAATTTTACAACTAGGCATATTGAGAACATATGTATGTTGCTTGATGTGGTTTTACGTAATAATGTGTTTACTTTCAATGAAGAATACTACCATCTTAATGGTACTACTAATTTTTTAAGGTTCAAAATGGAATGCTCTAACGTTGATATAAATTTTCTAGATGTTAATTTAACAATAAAAGGTGATAATATAATAACCTCAATACATAAAAAAGAGGTATCCTGTGGTAGATATTTACATGCATCTAGTATGCATGCTTCTCATGTGTTCCAGGGTATTGTAAAAGCACAATTTATGCGTGTAAGTAGAATGAATACTACTGAAATGATTTTTGAAACAGATGGATGAGACGATAAGGAATTTATTGAGAGTGGATACCTAAATCATTGTTAACTGATATAAGGAAGGATATAGAAACCAACAGGAGCTCACTTTATAAACCTAGCTTCAGTTCCAATTCTGATGATACTCCTTCATCTAGTACATCCAAAGATGAGAAATTAAGGTTTATTACCTCTTATACTTCAAAATCACATATAGTTAAGAATATTATAAGCAAATATTGGAAAGTACTTCTAGCACAGGATGACATTGCTGCACTGGTAGGCATGAGACCATCTTTTTCTTATAGGAACAAAAAAAAAAAAATCTTTAAAAAGTTTGTTATGTTATAAAGATTTTAACATCATTACTATCAAACAGTCTATAGGGGTTAAAACTGGTACCTTTTGTTATAATTGCAGTTGTTGCAATGACATAATTTCTTCTAATAGTATGGATCTGGGTTCTAATAGTATGTTTCAACATCCAGTATCCAAAAGAATATTTGTATTTCATGATTTGGCAACGATACATCTAATAATGTGGTATCTAGCAACATGTGTTGCCTGTACTGTTTCTATGTCGGAAAACAACACGTAAACTGAAAGACCGATTATAGAACATAAGTCAGAAATCAGGAGAGGATGTGAAAATAATGCCCTGCAAATACATTAGGACACTAGGTGAGAACCATAAGTTTAGTTTAGAGTTTTAGATATGGTACAGAAACCCTTTAGAGGTGGGGACATAAACAATTTATTAGAAACAAAGGAATATGAATGGATAATACTTTATGGCTGATGTATATCCAGGTTTGAACACAGCTGTTTTTAAAACCAATATTGTTAAAATACAACAAACAAAATTGAAGCAAAGATGATACTCATATGTTTATTTCTATACAAGAATTTTCTTAAGTGTTTTATATGTATTTTATATGTAATTTTATATGTATTAAATATTGATCTTTTAATTGAATTTTTGGTCATATGGTCCTGGCTGTGGTCATGTGGATGTCTTTTCGTGTATTTAATGAATTTTTAATGAACCTTATGTTAATCATTGAGAAAGGGTGTGTCCCGAAAGCTCTGTGTTTTATAAAGGTGTTTTATTCAACTGTCGTTTGTTTTTCTTGAACATTGGGTGCTGAACAGCTGTTGTTTGTGTTATTACACCCATTCCCAGAAAAGTTTCTCATCCTTTCAATACAATTTTTTAGACACCAATCCTTCTTAAAAATAATACAGGGGCTTTTTCCACTTTCTTCTAGTTTCTGGTGATAATTCCCTTAATCACCTCTGCATCCCTGTTACATGTAAGAGCAAACACCTGCATATAACTCTTATGGTGTTCCACTTGGTCAACTGCACCCGTAGACAGTCTATCTGTGTTTTTCTGTCCTAATAATGGTTTATAAAACCCACTAATTCTTTTGTGTATACTTCTAGAAAGATTTTTTGTAAAAATCTGTCAGGATATCCCCTATTAATTAACATGGCTCTTAAGTGGTCCCCTCCTTATAAAAAGTGTCTATAAGTGATACCATCCATGCCAACCTAATGAACTGTACTTTAATCAGGGCTTTTTATGATGTAATGAGTGACAACTGTTAAAATGTAAAAGTAAATTAAAGTTAATCTGTTTTCTATAGATATTTGAGATGAATCTCTTGTTCACTAAATCCTTCCTGATTTCAACATCTAAGCAACACAACACATTGTATGATTTTTCCATAGTAAATTTTAGGAAGACAGTCATATTATTTATATAATGAAAACAATTCAAATAATCTATTTTTAATATCTTTCCAAAAGATGGCTATGTCATACAAAAAATGACCATACAAAACCCATCCATCCTCATATTCTGAACTGAATACATAACTGTGTTTCCAATAAGGCATGACAATGTTGGCAAAGATGGGGGCACATGCTGCCCCTCTTGCTTCCCCCATCCTTTGCTTGTAAATGCTACTTTCAAAAAATATATTTGTTCTCTAAAACCTCCACCTTAGTCAAATATTCAAAAAAGGGATCTACTTCACACTTGTGGGATATGACTGAAAAAGGGATCTACTGCACACTTGTGGGATATGACTGAAAAAGAGATCTACTCCACATGTGTGGGGTATGACTGAAAAAGGGATCTACTGCACATGTGTGGGATATGACTGAAAAAGGGATCTACTGCACACTTGTGGGATATGACTGAAAAGGGGATCTACTGCACACGTGTGGGTTATGACTGAAAAAGGGATCTACTGCACCCTTGTGGGATATGACTGAAAAGGGGATTTACTGCACATTTGTGGGATATGACTAAAAAGGGGATCTACTTCACACTTGTGGGATATGACTGAAAAAGGGATCTATTTCACACTGTGTTTTTTTGTATTTTATATGTCTGAAGAAGGTGGAGGAATATCCTTAACCGAAAGTGCTAACATGAAACAGTCCGTGCTGTAGCTGCTTTGTCCATTTTTACTCTTTTTTGGTTATACACTTGTGGGATATGACTGAAAAGGGGATCTACTTCACACTTGTGGGATATGACTGAAAACAGATCCTTGCTATCAAAAGTAACAAATAGATTATTACTGAACAGATCTTTCACAATATTCCTCAGAAATTCCCATGAATCCTTTTTAAATATGACTTTGTTGGTTCAAAACATCCTTTAATCTAATATCCACGTATTTTACCATCTCATATGTTTTCAAACCCTTTGCTTCCATAATTAGATACATGGGGGATCCATGATACTTTTACGAACTTTGGGCATATTAAAAATGGCTTGGAATTCAAGGGTAATTAATCTTAAGATACTTATAATCCTGATCAGAGATCTGCTCTTGTATTAATACATCATAAATGGAACTACCTGTCCTAGACTATGCAAAGTTTAACTGGTTCCTAGACACCTCCTCATATTGGTCAGATAACAAAATCCCCTCCATGTTAACGTTGTAATCCATAGTATTCATTACTAATAATCCCCTTTCCTTGACAGGTTTCATCAGTCTGATCTGTCTGTTTTCACAAATGTTCAACAACTCCCTCTCATTCTGATCAATGTTTAAAGGAGTTTATGACAAATAGACAGAGGGATTGAAAAAAAATATAATCTTATTTCTGGGGATATCATTGACAGTTATGCTGATTTATTGAGAAGGCTATGACCTCTGTGATAACCACAAAGGCTGGGTTGACAGATACTTTGATTGATTTGAAATTGTATATTAGAAAGTTGAATTTTACTATTTTATTCTTTGACAATGCTGGTTATAGTAGAGATACAAATATTATAAGGAGACACCTATAACTCAGCATTGCACCCGGCTATGAAATTGTTTAAACAAATTTTTGAGTGTGACATTTGACAGTTTTTTTAAAAAAAACTATAGAAAATCTCAGACACTTTATGGCCTCAACTGTTTCAGAGGCTGACATGAGAACCTGTATGGCTCCAGCTACTGTAACATCAGCTAATGGATTTTTGAGTGTAGAACATCATTACACTGGTTTTATTGGATTGACTTTAAGTACTTTGCATTAAAAAGCCTAGCTTAAATGGGCCAGATTAGCAATGCAATCAGCATGAAGTAATATGCTACTTGTCATCTGGGACAGAATGAGGATATTGGTGTAAATGACAAATAATAATGGCCCAAGGAGAGAACACCAAGGTACATCAGATAAAACTGGATAGATAGGTGACTGGACATATAAAAGAACAATTTTAAAGAATCTACCATTCAGATAGTCTTAGAACCCATTCAATTTTATAGACTAGAGGCCACAAACAGTGAGCTCTTTGATGAGGTGAAAATGATTCAGCAGGTCAAAGACAGGTCAAGAGCTTGAAGTGCCTCATTTTCCAGCCATGACAAGACCTACGTCTATTTGATGTCTGTTTTTATTTCTGTTTCTTACAAATCAAGTGGCTGTACAATCATCCATCTCAAGGGTTTAAGTCTACACCAACAAATAAAACCCGATGGCAACATAACTTCCTAACTCAACATATTCCCAGCCTATGGAGTATGTCATCACTAGATGTCAAACAAAGCAATACTTTGCCTACTTTTAAGGCTAGTCTTGTTAACTGCTTGAGTAGACATACATTTGCAACACAGTTAACTTGTACTGCCCTGCTTGATTTGGGTGGTGAATATTATTAAGTGTTTCAAAAGGGTAGGAATATTGTTTAAGTGCATCTACTTAAAGATGTATATGGCTGGGCATCTTATGATCCCTATAATCACTTGCCTAGTATCATTCCTATCTTCTTATTAACCTGTTAATGGACTTGCACATTAAACCCATGAGGCAATATTCCTAAATAAATAATTTAAAATAATTTAATGGGGTACACATATTCTTAACAATCTTAAGGATACCTAAATGGATTGAAAAAGGTGAGAAAATGTATAAAACACTATTATATGTAATATGTAATATGTAATACAGTATATATATATATATATATATATCTATATATATGGGTTCACTACACATTACCAAAAACTCATAATCCTGACGCCCAAAATACTGAGCCCATATGACCTAATGTTCATAAACCCGAAAAGTCACAATATCGATGCCCATAATATCGAGAGCCCATAATCTCGAAATGAATCCCATAACGGCATTAACGTGCATAGCAACATATACGCCAATTGAAAACCATATTATTATGTGCAAAACAATATCCTACCAGCAAATACACACAACGCACAAACCCCTATATTACCATCACTTGCAAGTACTATTCTTCAAATCCCTATACCTTAAAATATTACTCTATATCATTAACACAAACAGTTTAAACTTAGAAAACAAAGTGTATACGGATAGTGGAACAACGGCATTATTCCAATTACATACAATTCTAATACTTTACATTTTAAGGAGTCTTACAATACATCTAAGAAATTCTACAGACGAGTACTCAGCCCTATGTGATAATAAGCGTTCAAACTTTTCCTGCCTGTCTATAACACGCCTTCATTTAGGAGAAGGTGGACACCCAGCTGCTAATTGTTCGCACAGTCTATCTACTCTATTCTGCTCTCTAGTAAGACATGACATCAGCACCGAAATGTCTGTAGCCCTATCACCGAGTAAGCATTTAAGTCTTCGATGCCACGCCTCTACTGAGTTTTGCGTTCGCGGTAAAAACAATTTATTTAGTTCTGAAATATTCCAGAATGACACAGGGAACAATGGCGGAAACCTACAAACCGCAGTGGACCTAGTAGTATATTTCCTAATCCTACCAAGCACATACCAGTCGGTGAAATACTTTATTAACTCCTTTCCTTCATCAGAGAATGACCCCTTCAACCCATTGAACGCTGGAAGTACCTCCAACTCATCCAGAAAAGCTAGTGCAACCAAACACTTTACGAATAACTGAAACTGATAGCACTTATTATACAGTGAACCTAACCCTAGCTGTTGAACTTTACGCCACACATTCATGCCAAAATGAAAAAGGCAACCCTTAGCAGTGACATTAGCAAAGTTCAATCTGATACTTTTAATAGCTGCCACCTCATAATCACAGAGAATGAACTGCAGTGACAAGTTTAACTCTTGGCAGGAAAAGAGATGTAAAACACAGTGCCATAACATATTATAGGCACAAAGTGACTTTTTCGACATTAAAGCATATATCAGTGGTACAGATCTACTATAGCCACAACACTTTACAATACCATGGATGCTATACAATTGATGACATACAGCGCCTTTACAAAAGTATGTTCCGTCCATCATCCAAATCGTTGCTACACTTAGATCACTGAGATTATGAACAGCACTAAACACAATCACTTGGGTACCTGAGCTGCTATCATTAGTACGTTTTACAACGAATTCACCACTTTGTAGAGGGAAGTTATTAACATCCAGTGTATCTAATGTTACATTAGGTATGTGAACAACAGCTGAATTCTTACACCTCACTCGACGAATTTGCTGAAGCATAGCCTTCCTATTAGGAAGACTTGAAACACAACCCAAGGATGTAGATGCTAACGCATCTTCCACTAGTAAACATGGTGTATCTCTGGCTATAGCAGCTCTCGCAAGTGATCCACAAACACTATACCGTTCTACTTCACATGGATCACCTGCATGATTATGAGGCATAGTTTTCTTTAGCAATTCACCATCAAAGAGTGATTCAGTCACCGTTCGACCCTTACAAGCATTACCCTTCTTTAGTTTACAACACCAGTAACGCTTAACACTACTTTTACGTTCCAAGTGGTAAACGTAACCATCTATGACAAGGACTTCCTTAGATTTTTGTGATTTAAGCCTTGGATACAACACACCTACACTACCAGGTGCATCATACATTATATTTGCCATGACTGCAACGTTAGCCGTTGAACATCTGAAACTTCGTTAGAACCACTCTTATCCTTTCACATCAGTTGACGTGTACATGACATTACGAATACATTGACAGGTTTACTGTTTAAGTCAGTAAGTGGCATATATTTATTACTTCAGTACATATACATGTAATTACATATCTTTTAAGTTTAAGACAGTACAATTACGGTATTCTGGGCGTCGGTATTATGATATTTCGTGTTTATGGGCATTAGGTCATATGGGCTCGGTATTTTGGGCGTCGGGATTATGGGTTTTCGGTAATATGCAGTGAACCCATAAATATATATATATATATATATATATATATATATATATATATATATAAATATATATATATATATATATATATATATATATATATATATATATATATATGGATCCTTCACTTCACCAACGCTAGAAGACCGACACTCTACAGAAGGAGACGAGAAGACCAACGACTCAGATGACCGACAAGGTGAGAACCCACGGACTCGGTAAGTGTGCGATACAGTGAGGGATTTAGTGTTAGGAGTGGACAGGTAAGTGCGATAGTGAGGGACTGTAGTTTTAGGGCGGGTTAAGTGAGTTAGGGTTAGGTGCGGTAGGGTAAGTGCGATAGTGACGGACTATATGTTTAAGGGTGGGTTAAGTGAGTTAGGGTTAGTGCAGGTAGGTGTGTGTGCGATAGTGATGGACTGTAGGTTTAGGGGTGGGTTAAGTGAGTTAGGGTTAGGGTGGTAGGGTAAGTGGTTGTGTCGGACCTTAGGGTTAGGGTTTGGGTTAAGGTTAGTGCATGTATGGTTGTGTGTATTGTAGGTATTGTGTGTTGTCGGTCTTTTGGTGTCGGTGTTTTGTGTGTCGGCATTGTGGCGTGTTGGTGTAGTGTAGGGGATCCATATATATATATATATATATATATATATATATATATATATATATATATATATATCATGTATAATATGTGTGTATGTCATTTACTTTGTAAAGTCTGTGTTTTAACCAGAATGTAGCTGCTGTTATTCAAAGATTATTGTTGAATGAATTGTTTAATGTTGCTATGTATTGGAAAGGATTTGAATATAAAATTAGTGAGCTGAATCTATTTCCTCAGGAAGCTACTTCTTCATTGTGAGGATCAAGGATGTGGTTAAGCAAAGACCAATACTTAACTAAAGGAAACTAGTTCCTCATGGTGATGACCGACATTGTACTTAAGCAAAGCTATAACAAATGTTCAAGGACACAGAGGGATAGTGCAGTTAGGTCTATTATGAGGATTGACATGGAGATTGTTTCAGGTGAAGATTTCAAATTTTAGCAAAAACGAGATCCAGGTTACCATTACTCGAAGGTGTGCATGTGTCAGAGACCAAAAGCTGGAAGGACTATCTGGTTATGTTTCTTGGAAGTTGGAGGAACTTCTTTGGACTTAAATAGAAAGGCACAGTGTATATAGTGTTGTGAGACTGCACAGTGAAGTTGTGCTGTACGATTCACTATATTGTCAAATCTGGTTAATAAAGCTCTGTTTTTTATTTGTCTGGTTCCAATGTGGTTGAAAATATGATAATATGTGTTTCTTGTTTTGTCATTTAGACAAATCTGAATCATCATGACTTTAGGACCTTAGTGTGCCAGGCAAATCTGTCAAAATATACTCCTTTAAGTTCTTTCTAATTTGTATTCATTTCTTGATTAATTCTGGCTTTCTAGATTAGTCTTATCTGGCCTTTCTTCCTTTGCCTTCAATCTTTCCAAGCACTCAGTGGATTCTCTAGTGAATCGTAGTCTTACATTATGTTGTCAGAGTATATGAGTGCCAGTTTTGCTATCAGGTCTTTAGGTTAACAGTCTGGATTTATTCCTTTGAGTACCGAATGAGTGGATCTTCTTGCAGTCCACAGAATTCTCAAACATTTTCTCCAGCACTACTTAATCCCAGCCCTTTGACACAGAGGGATAAAGCCCTGACTGCACTCCAGATGACCCTTGTTTGACTAGTGGCACTGGAGCTGGAAGAATATGAGGGTGAGTAGTTGATGTCTGCTCACCCATCCTGAGGAGAGGAAGTTTGCTTAGTCTTGGTACATTAGCAGCATTAAGTGTAGCTAGCTCCATGCTACTAACTGTATACTTCTAGGCTGGGATTTTGCTCATGCCTGGAAGCACACATGCACCATGAAGGCAGCTGTTGCAGAGATAAGAAGAGGGCCACAGGCTGCTGTAGTTTAGGGCAGACTACCCATCAGTAGAAGGAAACTGCACCAGGTCCTCAATCTCCTCACTGGAACCAGATGTCAGTTGGGTTGAGGAGGAGACTGATCTGGGTCCAGCAGACCCAGTAAATGAGGGACAGAGCTGGTGGGAGCTTATTGTCAGCTTCAGGGCAGGAACCAGGTGGTATGTAGTTTTAAAGAAACCACCACAGTTCAAAAGCACACATTTTCTGATTCATAGCCTTACTTTTAGTTCAACTCTCATAGACATGTTATTAGTGGGGAAAACATAGTTATGACAATATGAAACTTTGTTGACACTTGTTACATTACTTTGTGAAATCATATACACATTTGCAATGATTTTCCTACCAAAAGTAATCATCTTTTAATTTTTTGGTTGCATGGATGCAGTCACTAGAAAAATAAAATTTGCTACTGCTTGCTCTTCTTGTCAATCTATTTGCAAAGAATTGCTTGGGCTAGATATAATTTTTTTTTTGTTTGACAATAAGCTAGCTTTTGTGTTTTCTACTTTTACCTTCATTAACAAGCTATTCAACTCTTCCTCGCCTTCAGAGTGATATCATCCTCATTTATGAAGTAGTTAATATTTTTCCCAGCAGTTTGGATTAAAGCATTTGATTCTTCAGACTAAGCATTTTGCATGATATCAACAAAAATCAAAAGTCGACAAAGCAGCTGAACAAAAAATAAATTAAAAAAACTGCTCAAGGCTGGAAAATACGAAACCACAGACTAGCGTAACTTCCACTTTATTCAACGCTTTCGTAAAAACTTCTTCAGAACCAAAAGAAATGTTACATCAAACATTCATTTAAATACTGCACACAATTAAAATCAATGAATCAATTCCATAGTGTAAAATCGTAATTAAAGAGCCCTTTACAAAAAACAAACTTTTCATTTATCATTATGCACTATATTGATTAATTGATTTTAATTGTGTGCAGTATTTAAATGAATGTTTGATGTAACATTTATTTTGGTTCTGAAGAAGTTTTTTCATAGGTTCATAGGTTCATAGGTTAGTACTAGGCTAACTGCCCTTATAGGCCATTTTAAGCCTAGCCAATTACCCCATGTCAGAATCAAACCCTGCACCTTGTGTTTTCATGGTAAGCACCTTAACCATTACGCCAACCTCCCACCCTTTTATGAAAGCGTTGAATAAAGTGGAAATTACGCTAGTCTGTGGTTTCGTATTTTCCAGCCTTGAGCAGTTTTTTTGATTTATTTTGCGTGATATGTTCAGCACGTAAACTGAATAAGTAGAGTGATAATACACATCCTTGTTTTACTCCTTCTGCCAGTGTCGAACCAGTCAGTTATTTCATATTTTTTCCTAACTGTTGCTTCTTGTTCTGTGTACAAATTCCTTGTTAGACAAATAAAGTAACCCAGTGCCTTCATCACGGTTTGTTATGGTTCATACAAAGGCTTCAGAGAAGTCAATAAAGTAAAAGCAATTTTTTTTTTAAATAGATGTACTTTCCCCATATACATCAGATGTTGACAATTTGATCTCTGGTACCTCTCCCCCTTTTAAATCCATTTTGTACATCTGGCAGTTTTTTGCCATGTAATGCTAACATCTAGCTTGCAGAATCTTTAGCATATCCTGGTTATCATGGGAAACAAGTACAATTGCTTAATTCGAGCACTCTCTAGTACTGCCCTTTTTGGGAGGGATTGGAATATAAATTGACCTTTCCAATCTAATAGCAACTGTTGTGTTTTTCACAGTTGCTGGCAAATCCGAAGCAGTTCTGTAATGGTTTTGTTTCGTAGGATTTTAAACATCTCAGCCAGAATTTCATCACTTCCTGTCACCTTGTTATCACGGCTTTCTAAGGCTCACAACATTCCAGGATATCTGTTTCTGGATCAGAGAACATATCTATGCAAATGTTCATTCTGATGTAGTTCTTATGCATATTCTTATCACCTTTTTTAACAGCTGCTGATTCAATTAAGTTCCTCCCATCTTCGACATTTACCTTGCCCATTTTTACCTGAAAGTTTCCATTGATGCCACCAATCCTCTTGAACAGATCATGTCGTTCCCATTTTACTGTTTTCTTCCACTTCTTTGCACTACTTATTTAAATATGCACCCTTAACTCTTCAGTTTGATTTAATTTTTTTCTGTCTCTATTTCCTAACTTCTGCTTTCCTCATCCAATTCTACAGTTTCCAAAGACAGCCATTGTGCCTTTTTAATCTTCATTCTATTTGAAGTATTTTTAATGATACGTCCTGGACAACAACATAACAAACTTCTGTTTATAGCTTTTCAGATACTCTATCCACCAAATCTAATCCCTTAAATGTATTTCTCACCTCCAGTACATATTTACATAGAATATTGTTGACCTCATACTTCACTGACCTACATGCTTTTCTTGTTTTCTTTAATTTGATCCTAAACTTTAAAATAAGAATTTGATGCTAAAAGCCATGCTCAGCTCAAGGTAATTTTCTCTGACTGCATAGTATTCTTCCATTTGTGACTGCACAGTATATAGCCAGTCTAAATATGGTACTGACCATCTGATGATAGCCAAGGATAAATCATCTCTTAGGCTGTTGAAAGAGAGCATTGCTATAAGCAGTGAAATCAATCAGGGTTACAACATTAGTAGAAAAACAGCTTGAAACACTGCAACTTTTAGTGTGGGTTCTGTTGGTTTGGTCGACAGGGACTTTGGTCAACATCTGTTTATTGAGTGCCTTTGGTCAACTATAAGGATGGTTGACAGCTATGTGAGATCAGCAATTCACATGGCAGGTGACTATTCCCATTCCTCGGGGATTATACAATCTCAGTACTAGTATCTATATTTATCAGAGGGTGTGGAGGTGATGTTTTTGTTTTTTTTCAATGTTTGCATGTGCCGAGGTTGCTTCTTGTTACATGTGTAGTAGGACATCGATGTTTCTTTTTTTGAAGTAATGTGGATTACCTTTCAGACATTGACATTCATTTTTGTCAACCAAATACACACACACACACACACACACACACACACACACACACACACACACACACACACACACACACACACACAAACACACACACACACACATATACACACACTCACACACACACACACAGACACACACACACACGCACACAGACACACACACACACACACACACACACACACACACACACACACACAGCAAATAACCAAAAATGAAGCAGGTAACTTCATGAATGAAAACAAAAAAACAAAACAAACCATGCAGAATGGTTGGAAAATGGATATTTTATTAAATCAAACAAAAAAATAACCAGCAATTGATTGCTTTTGCCTAACATACACTTCTTTAGAACTGATAATAAATACTAGATACTTATTTATATAAAATACCCATTAAATGCATAATCAAGTAATTAAAGAAATATCACCAATAATACAAAATGCATTTTATAATCAAAACACTACATGACAATAATTTATAACTGTTACATGTAAGTACATCAGTTTTTTTAAAATGCACGTATGAAACCTGTATTGTGTTTTAAATTACTCCAGTATTAAAAATAAGGGCAACAAAATAAAAAAAAAAATCATTAATTAAACTGGATAGATATACTTGAATTTAGTATTGTCCATAAAATAAGTATTTAAATTATGTATAATTAATGATCAATTCATGGTTAAGTTTGCAGTTTATAAACAGCATGCCTACAATTGTGTTTGCATTATATTTATCATGGTGGTCATTTATGATGAATTGGTGATAGTTTTAGAATGTATATTTTAAGGAATGATATATTTGCATGTAGAATCTGTAAATTATTATTTTATTTTTATTTGGTGTTCAGATTACAAAATGCATTTTGTATTAATGGTGGAATTCCTTTCAGGTAGTTGATTGCTGTGCTTATGCATTTAATGGGCACTTTATATAAATGAGTATCCGGTATTTATTACCAGTTCTGAAGAAGTTTGTGTTAGAGGAAAGCGCTGAAGTACTGGTTACTGTTTGTTGTTTTTAATAAAATATCCATTTACCACCCATTCTGCATGGTCTGTTTTTCTTTTTATATATAACACACACACACACACACACACACACACACACACACACACACACACACACACACACACACACACACACAAAGGGACAGATAGATTAATAGATATGTAACAGATGGATTGATACAAATGGGCACATTTTAATGGAGTCAGTAAACCAGCATGTTTCTGGCAGGAAACCAGAGTACCTAAACTAAAGCCAGACAAAGCTAATGAACAGAGGTCAGGGCTGATCTGTGGAGTTGTGCCAACAAGATCTTAACAATGGGCCACAGTGATGCCCTAAGCGTAATATCTACTAACATATAACATGACAAATGCTTGTTGCAGACATTATTAATTTTGATAGCTAGGATTCTGTCTATGCATTCAGGTGTATCATATGCCTACAGGCTAGGCTAGGTAGGAAAGAATTATTTGAACATTTGCATTTTCCTACCATTTTAGACAGCTGTCCATTTTATTTACTTATCTTTTTTAATTTACTTATATTGTATTTATTACACACGACTTTCCTTATTTAGCTGAATATTTTTACATATTACTAAGAAAGCTCTTGCTCCAAATCATCAGGTATCATCTGTAATATGATCTTTTATTAAGTATTGTACTGCATTTCTATGCCTCACTTCTTTCACATACAGTGCTTAGACAATAAGCACTATTATAACACTGAAGATGATTCTTAAGTGGAAAGCTTGCTTGCAGCATTATTAATAATTTTCTTGCTTTGCACTTGTTTGTAGTAGGCTAACATGCTTTTAGTCTTTAAGTCATCACATTACGTGCCACATTACAGCTGCACGTGGAAACGGATGTGTGTTTGCTTTCACAGAAGTGAAAACACAACTGTTCAGTTGTCTCTAAAGAGCAGTCCATTAATGTCGCTTCATTTATCATACAAGGCATAGCAGATTGTATAGCAAAACAGAGTTTTATTTTTTCTACAGGCTATCCTCTTCAGATTGTTGCTGTCAGCTGTTGAATTTTCAGAAAACTTTCAGTCTGTTTTTGAATTCAATCAGTTTCTCTTCAGAAACTGACATGTGCTTGTCTGATGTCATCACTTATATGTCATTACTTATATTATATAGTCTTCATTGGTTTCTTTCAAGCAGGCTCATCTCAAAACATCTGCAATATGCATCTGCTTTCCACATTTATACTTCAGTGTAAAATCTAAATTCTGAAGGTTCGGTACCAGTCTCTGTAGTCATCTAGTTTTATCTGCTACAACTGTTTTTGAACATCCTCTGAAGTGGCTTATGATCAGATTCCAACAACACATGGTATCCAGATGTGTGTTCATAATATTTTTCACAACTATATACAATGGTCCATAGCTTGCTTTTTTCTATTTGGTCATATCGTATTTCTTCTTCTGTAAATGCTCTGGATCCATGTATTAAAGTAAGTGCATCCTTTAGCAATGCTGCTCCTCAGCAAATATCATCAGACAACTCTTTTACTCTACCTACAGCCATAAATATATCTTATTGTTTATTTATTTATTTATTTATTTATTTATTTATTTATTTAAATTTGTTGACCTGGAGTGTCCGACTGGACATAGGTCCATTTTCAGCCAAGGCCCGGGGAGAAAAGCTCCACAGTTAAAATAAACAAACAGTAGTTACACTGGATTACATAGTGATTAACAATTTAACATAGCAATTACATACAACATATTTACAGATGAAGAACATAGTACATCAGTAGACAACTAGAATCTTTATCTGTGAAGTACATAACAGACATTAACAAATGTTACAATAAGAAGTTCTTGTTGTATAATAAGTACTAGGCTTATGAGCATCTGAGCTTGCTATAATCAAGGTAGTTAGTGGAGTGGAAAGAAAGGTAGTGGTTGTATAGGGTGGATGATATTAGAGTGGGAGTTGCAAGGACATAGCCAGCATGTTTTTAGGTGCGCTTTTAGTAAAGTTTTGAAGTGGGTGCATGATGGTACGGAGGTAATTGTGGGTGGAAGGGAGTTCCATAATTTGGCTATGGTGCAAGAGAATAGTGCTTCACCAGCAGAGTTATTGGCTTTAGTGATCTGCAAGTGATTTTTGTTGCTGGATCTTAGTGGTCTGGTGGTGCGATAGGGTTGGAGTAGATTCTGGAGGGATGGGACATTTAGTGGATGGTTTACTAGTTTGTGTGTGAGTGAGAGTTGATACCACTGAAGGAGGTGAGGGAGTTCAAGCCAGCCCAGTTCAGCAAGTGAGAGACAGTGGTGACTATGGTAGGATGCCCCTGTGGCGAATTTGGCAATTTTGTTGTAGCAGGTCTCTAGCTTGTTTAGATCACATTGCCTTAGGTTGGTATATATTGGAGAGGCATAAAGTAGGGTGTCTAAGCAATATATAAGGCCAAAGTATCTAAGTAATATATAAGGCCATACTAACAGCAAAAAGGAATCGTGTAACCAGAAGATTGGCTATCACACTAAGTGACTCTATACATGAGTGCAGAAAGTTAAATCACCAGGTTTTAAACATTTGCAATTATTATTATTTACTGATTTATTTTAGTAATACGCCTTGGTAAGTTATTTGGACTAGAAATGTCCTTTTCAGCGACTGCAGCTGATACTGATGTTTATATGAGGCAGAACTAGTAATGCCTGCTAATACAAGATTAGGTGTGCTATTACAAAGTTATAGTGAGCATTACTGAAAAAGGGCTTGCTGCCACTTTTGAAAAGGTTACATAGTATCTGCACTTCTTATATTAACTGGTAGAAAGCTTCACAGCTTGGGAGCCCAACTCGAAATGCTTTTGTACAACACTCCAGTGGTTGATAAGATTGGACCCAAATACAACAGCTATAGATGTCTGATGACTAGCTTAATTTTTAATAAATGCCATAAAGGATGAGAATAATGTAAAACAGAGCACATTATAGATCAGACAATAGGCTGTAATAGTAGTGCTTGGTTCTATAGGAAGAGGCTTGGGTTTAAGGGAAGGAGCATAATGATGCTCCATCTCTAAGAAGATTTTTTTAGATCAGCACATAGTCTTTGTAATTGCTAACTGAGGCAGCAATACTTGTAAGCAGAACATATTCTCCAGAAAGTAGATGTATTCTATTTCTGCTACTATTCTAGCCTCGGGTGTTAAAAGGCTTCCACTATGACATCACATTACAGCTCAGTGGACTCAACTATTTGGGAAATCACCCACAAGTAAAATAACTGTAAGTGTGTTTTTCAGAGGCAGGACCCCCTGCACACCTCACACCCCACAGTACTTTGAGGGTTACTGCGCATGCATGTGTTTCGAAAGACCCTGTCACCTCTTGCATCATCTGTTGCATGTCAAACACTCACTCTCCACTAGATGGCAGAAGTGTATCAGCCTGGACTGCATGAGTCCTCCCAGGATGGGCTTTCTGGTGTCAGCTATGTTGTCCCACCCTCCTTTGCTGGCTGATCCAGTATCCAGGCCACTAATTATTCCCTTGATGTCCAGGTCATAACAAAGGCTTTATCTTCATGTATGAGAAAGCAGGCCTCACATTTTGCTTTGGCAATGCCACAGATGTGAGTGGCTCCAAGTGCATCAGTTTATGGGGGATGCAGATCTGCATATGCAGCTTACACTCTGCACTCGCTATTCCCTTGATAACTTTTTTGATCTGTTTCTGTTGCTCAGTTCAGTGTACTGTCAGGAAGGATATAAAAAATAATTAAAGAGTATTTATCTCTGGAACAAGATCATGTATATTTGCAGACAGTTATTAAGGTTTAATAATGTTAAAAACACTATATGAATGGTTCACTGTATCTTCCTCAGCTAAATGATAGCAGAAATACAGCATCCTGCCCTACAGAGTATTATTTTTTTCTATTTAAAGCTGCCTATAATGTTGGGCAAAATGTTCTGTGGCAGTAATGGAAAAAGGGAGGATGGAGAGAAAGAGATTCAGGTGGAAATGGGGAGCAAAAGTGAGAAAGTCAAGACCATGTAGCCTCATAATTAATAGACGTTGTGTAAACATCCTTGAGCTTCAGTAGTTTTCTGCTTTAATGCAAAGTGGGAACTCAGAAAACATTTTCCCGGCTAATGATACTTCTCAAAACTAATGTGAATAATGAAATTCAGCATTAATTACATTTGCTACACCTTGTTTTAAACCCTGATTGTCAAAGTGTTAATTATGTTTATAGAATTTGGATTGTATAAGTGCTGAATTGTAAGTATGTCTAAATGTGCAAGTCACATAAAAACGACTAGTAACTGCTGCTTGTATTTGCTGCAAAATAATTGTAGATGGTTTGTGTGAGTCATTGTCATTCTTTTTATTCTGTTTGCTAGTTATTCTCCCAGCATCAACAGATATTCAAAAGGCACATTGCCATGGCCAATTGTTGTTAAAGGCAACAATAATTTGAAAAGGCCCTACTGGATACTTGAGTACTTCTTCATGGCCAAGTTGGGAGCACTGCCTTGTTAAGTCACTTGCTGAGATTCGCAGACCTGGAAAGAATCAAACATTGCATCTATGACTAGAGGAAGCTCCTCATTAACTGTTAAGAACCTTAATGCTCTGTGCTGCCAGCCCATTATGCCCTTAGTTTTTAAATCCTTATGTGAGATATTTGTGAGTAACACTGCAACTTCTGGTCTTTAAACACATTTATGTTATTTATTTTTGGTTTGCTTCCCTTATCTTGCTTTAATAAGTTGGAAGTATCTGTTTTCTTCTTGCAATACTTTTTCCATCTGTCGTCTGTGTTCCTTACTTTGTAATTTATGCAGAAACTTGTATAGAAAAACTTCTTTATGTTTCCTTTGTGTTACATAAATCACATTGTCAACATTTTCATATGGTTTAAATATGTCCTGTTTTAATGTAAAATTAAAATGTTTGTAATGTTGTTGCTTTCAGTGGACTAAAAAAACACAAATTCATTTTTTTCTTTGTTTTTATTTATGGTGGTTAGACTTGCCAAATTTCTTTATCTGTAAGATGCTCATGTTTTGTTTGCATGGATTCAATAGGTTCTGAGATTTACTGATTTTTTTCTTAACTCTCATGTGACAAGCATGGTCTGGATCAAATAGTCCTGACCACACATTGTCAGCAGCTGTCAATCATTTGCAGGTCCATTTCTGGCAGTTAAATGAGATGGCCTTGGTTTTGGTACATTTGACTAGAATGAAGTTGCAGTCTTGCAACCAGTTTCCAAAAGAAAGAAGTCCAATTAATTTTTTTTACTGGATGTCTCATGAGTATAGAGCAGGGTCATCTGTGTTCTTGGATACCTGAATGTTACCATAGTTCATTAACAGTGAGATGACACAATCTGGCAAGAGAAAAAGGTCTAGTACTGATTTTAGTTGGAAACTCTTTTGTACAGTGATGAGATGAGAAATATATTGCAATTGTTGGCACTCTGAGTTCGATGTCTGAGGTAACTCTGTCGCCAAGTATAGTTAGAAGGGCATAAAGTGAGGTTATGAAAAGAAAGCGAGATAATGAAAGGTGGACCTTCAGTTAGAAAAGTATGACAACCTTTCTGATAATCATGATTTTATGCTGCATTAATGAATGAATAAATGAAGGTACTAACACCCTGTTAAAAGCAACAACCCTGTGCTTACTGCTGAGGAAGGGTATGTCATCAGAAGGTCAGCGAGGTCGATCACTTCTCCCTTGAAGTAGTTTCCTGAACCTATTTGATAAAAGCATGAAGTTATTCAATGACGTTTGAAGCAGCTTTTGAACTTACCTGGCCTTCTCTTTCTTTACTGAAGTCTTGATTTTGCTTTTTCAGTAAACAACCCCAATGCATATTCAGCAAACATTTATATTTTATGTCAATTCCTCACACAGCATCCCATGTCACCAATGATGTTATGTCAGGTGTACACTTTTTTTTTATTTGTTATTTTTATTTTTGTTTTTGTACTTCAGTCTGTTTTTGTTACTCTGCATTTCCATTTAGGATAAACAAGTAATGATTTCAAGAAATATCTACTTAAGGAAAATACTATATCCTTTGGGGTTAGAAGGATGAAAATGCATGAAAAGTCAACTTTGATGAATGTTGTATCTGAATTGGGTACATTTGAGATCAAAGACTTGGGTGGATCTAATTAGGAGAATTGCTCTAACCAGTGAAAGTCAAGGACTGATTATTAAAAGGATTACTGTTGTTACTGCTGTTTTCATTTGTGCTAGATGGATGGCAACATCTCAGCCTTCCAAGGCAATAGGTAAGGTTATAGAATTAGTCCATGCTGGAAAACACATTTATTTTAATCTCTCATACACGGAGAGTCCTGCTCTGAAAGATAACCTAATGTTGACCCAATTTAGATTGAGGTATGTGACAAGAATGGACTCACTAGAAAACATTTTTGTATGCATTTGAGGCTGAAAGACAGATGTTGTTTTGGCAGTTTTGCATAGCTCTCAACTTCTTGGCACAAACAAATCTAAGCAAATCCAAAAATGATGGGGGACAAAGCCTCATAAATAGGGACAAAATTTAAATATCGCTCTTACAAACTTTGAAAGTTGGTAGAATAAAAGGTCTTGTGTTAACATAACATTTTCTGAAGTG